>NW_026699826.1:0-55410 GCF_030435755.1 Ochotona princeps | reverse complement strand
AGTCTCCGCAAAGACACATCTCAGATGCTGTTAGGAGGGAGGACTGAAAAAGCATTGGAAACAAGCCGTCTTGAATAGCGCATGATAATAGACTACCGCTGATACTGACTGAGTGTACTACTCGCCCATACCCTCATTAAAATCTGACAGATATATACATGCGTTTCTCTCGTCTTCAATTCCTTCATAATTTTCAAGACAAAAGTAATGCGCAGCTGTGACCCTGCCTTGTGGAGAGGTCTCTAGCGGCAAAATAATGAGAATATTTACGGATACGAGGCATGATATACACAAATAAAGGCGTACAACACATACATACAAGGGCACGGAGAGGTATCCAGATTGTAGACAGTACGCATACCGACAGAGAAACACAGACATTCCACAGACACAGATCAACAAACAAACCGACACAGAGACAGGCACAGACAAAGACACATCGACCGAGACAGACACACAGAGACAGTTGCAGAGAGGAAGTGACATAACGACACACAGACAGACCATAGACCCACAGAGACAGGCACATTGACAGACAGAGTGAAGGGCAAAAACTGACATACCGACACACAGACAAACCGCCGACCCAAGGATACAGACAAACAGACATACAGGAAGAAAGTGGCTTAACAACACAGAGACATACCACTCACCTACAGACACAGACAAACATACGTACCACACCCGACGAGGACTTTCGTGTCCGGCGTACAAAAGATCTCCTTTAAGTAAAAGTATGCAGAAAGGGATGGTGTGATTTTGCCTACCGTCTTCCCGACTGCATATATTCATCGTGGAGCGGTGTGTGCGTGTGTGCGTGTGTGTGTGTGTGTGTGTGTGTGTGTGTGTGCACGTCACTGTCTGTATACCGACCTGCAGTCCACCATGCACGCACCCAAGCTCTTCCCACATAGAGGTCTTTGTATACGCGTGCTTGCAGGATGAATGCCCAGCATCTCATCACAATACCAGGGGCAAGCGCAGCACCCGCAGCCACACCATCAAACGTAGCAGCAACAGCGTTAGCGGCAGCAGCAACATCAATAATAGTAGTATCACTGCCAGCACTGAAACGGGAGACAGAGAAAGAGAGGGAAGGCCGGGACCACAGCAGCAGCAACAGCAGCAGCAGCGGCAGCAATAGCAGCAACACGCGCAACAGCAGCAACAGGCGCAACAGCAGCAACAGGCGCAACAGCAGCAACAGGCGCAACAGCAGCAAAAGCCACAGCAGCAGCAACAGCCACAGCAGCAGCAACAGCCACAGCAGCAGCAACAGCCACAGCAGCAGCAACAGCCACAGCAGCAGCAACAGCAACAGCAGCAGCAGTACTACAGCGGAGAAGTGCGGGATAAATATAGTCAACATCGGCTAATCCTGTGAGAGACACAAACAGGCAACAAGACAAGTCACTAGCTACTCAGCAGCAGCAAGCATTTACAGCAAAAGCAGAAGCAGAAGTACACGCAGATGCAGCAGCAGAAACAGATGCAGCAGCAGCTCGAGTGTGCAACTATAGCAGCAGAGAGATATACATATAGAAAGAGGCAGAGATATATATACATATATATATATATATATATATGCTCTGCACAGAGAGAGATAAACATATACACAAAGAGAGAAAGATATACATAAATACACGTATATACACAGAAAGAGAGATACATATATATCAATATGTATATATATGTATATCAGCAGGAGCGCGCGCAGCAGGAGGAGGAGCAGCCGGTAGAGCAGCTGTGGCAGCAGGAAGCAGCAGAAGGAGAAGGAGCAGGAGGACTAGCAGCACAAATGTGAGCCTATTTACACTACGCGGCAGTAGCAGCAAGAGTTTCAGCCAAAGAAACAACACAGGGACAGTTGACTAGAATTTGTACATATGTATGTACATGTATATATATTGAAGGTCATCAGCAATGTTTTGCTTGCGCCTGCAGACGCATGTAGCGAGGAGACGAGACGTGTGCTTCGTGGCAATCGTACCTTGGGGAAATAAGACTGTTTACTATGTAGTCTGATGCATTTCTTTGCGTAGAAGGTGAGATATTCTCTAGATGTATGAATCTATTAACTAATGTACACGCAGCCATATATATATATATATATATATATATATATATATATATATATATATATATATATATATATATATATATACGCAAATACACATATAGAGCTGCGAATGTGTATTAATATATTTGCGCAACTCATGCTGCAAAAGAATACATCTATTCACATGTAAGATATATGTACGTATTGACATAAATGTACATATATATATATATAATGGTAGTTAATATAAACATATATGTATACATATATATATGGATAGTATATATACTGGTATCTACAATCCTTTATACACAAATACATATACATATATATATATATATATACTGGTGCCTCTTCAATACATATAATTGATCTGGTGGATGAATAGGCGTGTATATATATCCCCGTATGCAATAGTTCTATATATATATGTATATAAGATACCGGTGTCTACAGTTCCATACGCGCATACACAGATTTATACTGGTCCCTTTATAATATATATATAGAAATATATATACCTAAATCAATTAATGAATACAACTGCGCAACCTCTGTATATTTCTAAAAATACATATGTATACCGAAATCGTACGACTGCATAGAGAAACATGCAAGTGCAAAGGCATGAACAGTCTGGTAGGTCCACATATTTATGCGCGCTCAATGTTGGTAACCATTAAGTGCAATATGCAGTTTACTACTGCTTTCAACCGTTCTTTTTCATCACTTCTGCAGCCGCATACCTTTTTTTTCCTCTATTCCGCAAAATCGTAACTTCCTTTCTTACTCTCGCTTTCACCCTTTCTTTCTTTCTGTCTCTCTGTCTATATCTCTCTCAAATATGTACCTCGTATATATGTATACATATGTGTATTTGAATGCTTGGTAAATGAATTACGCTTTCATAGGACTCCCATACATACACATACACATGTATATATGTATATGTTTCCAGAGGGGTGAATCTTATATCAAATCCCGTAGGGAGCAGTACCTTCATGAAGGGAAATCTCGGTTGCTGCCCCATGGATGTTCAGAATGATAATGCGTGTATTAGATACATACATACATACTTACATACATAAATACATACATATATATATATATACATCCATACATATATACATACATACCTATGTAACTACATATATGCATACGTACAACGACACACTCCCCCCTGTAGACATACAGTCACCGCATCTACTCACTATACATACACACACATACACAGACTCACTACGCAAATACATACAGACACACACCCACTACATACACATAATCGTGCACACACTACACAGATACTCACACCAACTACACACACATGCGCATACGCACACACACACACACACACACACACAAACACACATGCGCATACGCACACACACACACACATGCACAACCAGAACCCAAACAGAAACATACGTACACAATAACATACCCACACAGCCGCACAAGACATAGAAAAGGGCCCGATAATCAGTTCTCCTCCTCAGACACAGACACACACATATACACATACACACACACATACACATACTCACATACACATATACAGATACATACGCACACGAACACACAAAGATATGCACACATACCCACACGCACCCACACGCATTATCACACAGAGAGGCACGCACACACACACGAACGTACACGATTGTAGCGATGGAGCTTGCAGAAAAGGAGAGGAAGCGCACATACTACTGTAGCAGTAGGGTGTGTCGCGGTGTGCGTGTGTGTGTGTGTGTATGTCCGTGCGTGTGTGTGTGCCTATGTGCGCGTCAGTGTGTGTATATTCGAGCTGTCTGTACTACCTGTACATTTTACAGCGGATAATTGCACAATTACTGGATATCACTTTATTTTCTTGATATTCACAGCGAAGTTATAGACACGAAGGTGAATAGTATTACTAATAATATTACTAGTAGTACTAGTGATAGTATAGTAAGAATGAGTATGTTGAGTTGTTTCACATACAACAGGGGGATCGAAAGACACCGCTGACTACTATTAGTTTCGGTAGCAGTGACAGTATGAGTGGTAGGAGTGGTGTAGTTATATGATGTATTGAAATGCCTTGAATATACATGACTATACAGACAGACAACTGAGTAGTGTTCGTACTACTGGTAGTAGTGATTGTAGTACGAGTATAATATTAGTGGTAGTAGCATTGATAGTGGTGGTGGTAGTAGTGGTGAGAGTTGAATTGATAGTAGTAGCGGTATTAGGAGTGATAGTAGTAGTGATTGTAGAGTGAGCGGTAGGAGTAGCGTAGCATTGTGGTAATGGTAGTAGTAGTCTAGGTGTAGTGACAATGTGTACTGTGCTGCCTTGAGTACAAGTTTCTAGTTACGCTAGGGCGTGTGCTGGCATAGTATTCGACTGTAACAGTAGAGCAGTGCTGTATATCTATGATTAGGTACTTTCCAAATATACAGAGAGTGATGTACAGGGACCTATAAGGGAAGGGGAAAGTATACTCTTTGCAGGAAAAAATAAGGGTAGCTGTAGACCATTGTGTTTTTTGTTAAGCCATTATAGTAATATCACCCTACTAATGTTGCCCTAGTGTTATTACAGTCTGATATATATATATATATATATATGTATATAAATAAGCATGAACGTACAAATATACATACTATATTATATATATCAACGTCTACATATATGTATAAATACTGAACTAATGAGTAAACGTGCACAGTGTACTGTGTAATGGTATCAGGGTAGAAGTCTGTGGCCTTCGCAAAAAACAAGAAGGCAGCACTATATACACCTCGTCTGTTCTACTGAATAGGTGTACTGACTGTTAATACTAGTACCCTAGTGATATATTACTTATTAGAAGTATAGTGATATATTATTTACTATTAGCGGCATAGTGATATATAATACACTACGAGGGGCACAGTGATACATTTTATTTTAGTAGTGGCTTGGTGAGATATTATATACTACTAGTGGCTTAGTGAGATATTATATACTACTAGTGGCTTAGTGTGATAGTATATACTACTAGTGGCTTAGTGAGATAGTATATTCTACTAGTGGCCTAGTGAGATATTAACGACTATTAGTGGCACAGTGATGTGTTATATAACACTAGTGGCATAGTGATAATATAGTCCGCCTCTAACATATATATTTATATATACATATGTGTATGTATATAGTGAAGAAATTAGCATGTGTACACAATGCAATGTTCAGTTAGAGTAGTAGTAGTATATGTAGTATTGTAAGTAGTATTGTTGTATCATTAGTGATGATAGCAGCATTAGCAGTATCTGTATTACCAATAATAATGCTAGGTCAGACCATTTGCTGTCTAGCTATACACATCTAGTGGGATAACAGTAATGTCATAATATATTTTTATACTCTAGCATGACATATTTATATATGTAATATATATATATATATATATATTGTGAAGACCTTAACAAGTGTACAAAGTGCGCCGTTTCGTACTAGCGGGAGTAGTACTACTGTTCGTACTAGTAGTAGTAGTATTAGCAGTATTATTTGTACTCGTCATAGTAGTCGTGATAGCAATATTACTGGTGGTAGGAGTAATGGAGGTATTATTGTTGTAGTAGTGATGATAGAATAATTAGTAGTAGCGGCAGTTTTATTAACAGAAGTGGTAGTAGGAGTAACAGAAGTAGAAATAGTAGTACTAACTGAAGTATTATTTGTTGTAGTAGTATTAGTAATGATAGAGGTAGTTGTAGTTTCACTACTGGACATATTCGTTGTAGTAGTAGTCTTGGTTGTAGTAGTAGTAGTAATATGACTTGCAGTATTAATAATACAAGTACTAATCGTAGCAGTAGCAGTACTAGTATTAGCAGTTGTTGTAGTGATAACAGAAGTACTAGTAGCAGTAGTGTTAGTAGAGTAGTAGTAACAGTAGTAGAAGTATTAGTAGTAGTAGAATTAGTAGTATTAGGAGTGTTAGCTGTAGTAGTAGTAGTAGGAGCACTAGTTGAAATATTACCTGCACTAGTAGTGATAAAAGAGTACTGGTTGTATTAGTAGTACTAGTCGTGCTTAGTAGCAGTAGTAGTAATAAAAGTATCAGCAGCAGTAGTTAGTATTGGTAGAAGTATTATGAGTATTAGTAGCAGTGCTGAAGTGGTAGTGGTTCTACTGAAATCAGAGTACATTGTTTGTTACGTGTAGCTGTAGACAATGCAGTGGGTGGCGAAAACATAATACTATGCTTATCAAATATCAGAGTTTGCTACTGCTATATGTGGTAAAGAGTACTAGCAAGGTGTGTTCGTATGATGAATATATATATATATATATATATACTTTGATTGTGTGGAGTAGTATCATACTGAAAAATTTCAGCGTTTACTGTCTGGAAAATAAAAATGATGCTATTGTACATAATACACCTAATAACAATCGTAATCTATCGTAGACTGCTGTACAAGCTGTTATATATGTATGTATATATATGTTTGTATATGTATGTATGTACGTATGGTAGAAGAGAGTACAATATTGCCCAATACTATACGTATATTGTATCGCCGAGTAGCCTGCTGTCCAATTTGGTATATATATGTGTATATACAATAGGATGGAGTGTTTTATGACCTGTTTGATCCATATATATATATACACATATAGTAGGATAAGTAAGCTATTGCCCAACTTGCTAAACGCATATATGTATATATACATACATACATTAGTAGCAGGGCAGGGTATTTGACGACCTGTTTAGTATATACATATATATCGGTATGTCGTAGAATAGGGTAGAGTATCGTTCAAGTTGATATATATATATATTAAATGTACATCCATTTGAGCGTAGAGTAGAGTGTTGTCCAGTCAGATATATATACATATATATATATATAGTAGTAGTACTAATCGCAGTAGTAAAAGTAGTAGTGTGCTGGCTATATGTGACCTGGCAGAGTCTTCTGTATTCAGCTGAAAATATATGGGATTCCACATGTAGAGCACCAGATACACATATACGTGTATTATACTAGAACAACAGAAGAAACTAATCTGCTGTATATATATCTCTAATCGACTAGAAACTGTATATAGTGCACGAGGTACTCGTACTAGATTACAGCTGTAGACAGCACTCTACTCTCTCTCTCTAGAGATATATATAATGAGAGCGAGAGAAAGAGATAGGGAAAAAGGTACTTTATAAGTGTAGTGCACGGTGGACCTCGTATAAGAGTATAGTATAATAGACCAGTATGCATGTGTCTGTGTATGGCTGTAGGTATGTTTATATCGGTGTCTACTGTATGTGTCTGTGTTTGTGCGTGTCTGTGTCTGCCTATCTGACTGTGTCTCTATGTCGGTGTCTGTCTATCTGTGTCTAGCTGTCTGTATGTGTCTGGCTGTCTGTCTGTGTCGGGCAATCTGTCTATCTCTGTCTTTCTGTCTGTCTGTGTGTAGTCGTGCAGGTATGTACGCAGGTACGAGCGACTATCAGTATAAATAAGTGTATTACCTGTCTCTCCGCGTGTGTAGGTGGGTACTGTATGACATCATGAGAGGTAGAAGAGCGCAGATGCCCTCTGCGATGCAACTACTTCGGGAGTTGCTGCAGGGCTGCTATCGTGCCGTGTAGCGCTGATGAGCACCACGCTACGAACCGAAGGTACACCTATCGACGTCTGCTTCAAAAGGCAGTTACAGAAGGTAGTCTGCCTTTGCCAACAACACCTTCGAAGTAAAGTCCGAAATCTCACATAATTTTTCTTTCCCTGTATTTTTCATCCAGAAGCTATTCGTGCTCGTCTATTCAGCTGTTTCGGGGAGACTTGTGCCTGGGAAAAATTTTTCAGCAGCGGCTCCCGTTCCCTGGGGTCGGTGCACTGGCTGTCCACCGTCACACCCCCTCTGCGACTGCACGAGACACTCGTACCCCTTTTAGCGTAAACGTCGAGGTGTTTGCTTGTCTTCATGCCTGTAGGTCTTACTCTGCCTGTCACTTTTTTTTAAGCCTACGTGAGATCCCTTTCATCTCACCAGTAACGTGCGTGTCCCCGCGGCAGTCGGCAGTGCCTTGTACGCTGCGCAACTGTGTCCGCCAGGGCCGTCCTGCTACGGCAGTCACCAGGCCCCTTTGCTGGATCTACAGAAGACTCACAAGCACCAGAAAAGTGCTGCAGAGCCGCGAAAAGGACGTGCTGAAAGGCTCTTGTGAGGATACTACATATTCAATGGAAGCACAGCCCTTCTAACTATCGCCCCTGCTCCATCCAGCACGGCAGGACAGTGCCACGCGGAAGGGAGACGAGATTTGCGGGATCTTCCACACTGACAGATAGCTGTTTATTTTCTTGCGTACACGTACAAAGGATGCAACACCATGACACACTATACTTCCTTATTTGCTGGCCTCTCTGCGGCGCGTGGCTCACCTCGTCCTTGAGTGGACCCGCTGATGGCTGACCCACATTTCGACGAACAATGCAGGACGACAATACCTAATGCCTTGTGGTTCTCTTGCGAAGTTCGGGTGTAGGGTGCAGCCGTTAGGCTGTCACGCGCTTAGTGGATGGATGCGAGATGCGGCGTGTGGTGAGTTACCACCCCTGCACACATGGCCTCGCCAGTCCGGGGGCCGCCAGCGTATTCCATACGGCTGGGGAGACCCGCCGCTACGTCCGTCTGCGTCCAATCACAACGTTGGTGTCCACCAGCTGTTATAAAGTGGCTGATGGCTCGAAAGGCGCTCGCGAGTCCATTTGCAGCCCGACGCACACTGTGGGATACGGCATAGCCGCTGCATGCGACTCAAGTGCCTTTTGGTTGCTGATCTTTAGTGAGTATAACCGGTGGAGCGTTTGAGGCCCACAACTATCTAAAGGAGGACTTACAATGCTGTGACTGGTCTGTTAATCGTGGTGGTACCGTCCGCATCTGCAGTTGCCCGCAGCGTACCGTGGTATTCGATGGTCTATGCAGGCGTCACCGTGTTTGGAAATAAGTGTGTTGCGTTGACTGTAGCTGCGGACTCCTTTATCCTCATGAAATATGTACTCCTTGCTGTCTGTGCATCATCTCTTTGAATCCCCGCCAAGGCCGTCCACATATATCGAAAAAGTCAGTTGCATTGATACACAGGTACGGCGCATCCTGTGATCCCTCAACAGGAAGCGGGCTACGTACAAAGACTTAGCGGGCATCGGTCTTGGAAGACGATCTACGAGGGTGCCAGGTGTTGATCTGCCTCTAGCGACAGGTGACTTGGGATGGCGCCAGGTGTGCAGGTGCTTCTGGCTAGGGCAGCGGTCTCGGTACTGCTCGTGAACTTCGCTGCCGCCAACGGTGATGAGTCGACCGGACAGATCCAGACCCTAACGTGCAATAGTAAGACAGACGCGCAAAAAGCAGGCAGAGATGGAGAGGGTGGAGGGGCTACGACGGTCTTGAAAGGACAAGCCACATTACCGGGCGCCCAGATAGCACTGGCGTGCCTAGTAGCAAAGCACACCATCGACCCCAAACTTGAACCCATCCAAAGCAAATCAGAAAATAGTAAGAGAGTACAGTCCGTTTACGTGGACCCGAAAGGGCACAGTTCTGAGCCGTTGCACACTGCGGTTTCAGGTGCTACAGGAACGGCAGCTGGTGGATCCGGCGAGAACGGCACAGTAGTGACTCTTGACGTTTCCGCAGTTGCCAAATACAGAGAAGAACATTTACATACGCTGCAAAGCGACCGGTGCTGAGGCCTCCGTTGCCAATAGCCAAGAAGTGAGCGAAGCAGATGCGAAGAAGGTCTGCGTTTTCGCAGTGACGGTGACACCACCACTCCCACGAGGTAAGTACAAATAAAGGAATTACTACGTCTTAAGCTTAGAGCGAGGCACTTCCGTCTAGTTCACGGCATGTACTGGGTTGTTCTGTTACGCAGGTCCACAATCGTGCGTTGTTCCGGGCGCCACCGTCGTGTTTGGGATCCCAGGAGAGGGAGACTCGACGCAGTTCAGTTGCGGATCCGGAATGAATCTGAACCCGACAGATGGAACGAAGGTGCATTCGGAAGACTGCGCCACCGAAGAGGACCTGAAAGATATGACTCTTTCGGGCCCCGCGGTCCCCTCGCAGGGCTACTACACGTTGAGAGCTAATAAGAATCCCCCGAAGAAGAAGATTTGCTATTTGTGCGAGAATAATGCAGCAGCTGCCGTAAAGACCACCGAGAAGTGCAAGATAATGATCACCCTTCGCGGAGGCTCCCCATTATTTGCACGGTCAGTGTTCGGTGTCCCACTAATCTCTGTCCTGACGTTGCTTCATCTTGCTTAAGCATTCCAGCGCCTGCGTAACATCGGCAAAATCACGCGGACTTCGGTGCTGGCATGCAGCTTTACAATCCTCACTCCTGGTATGTGAGCCATAGGACGAAGCCGGTTGGTGCACAAGCACATGTCCAGTTGGGACCACTGTCGGAGAGCCACTAAACAGGAGCCTGTGTTGGCCAGCAGATACGAAGGCAGCTGCAGCGCCCAGCTGCGCAGGGCGCGCACACATGCTTGCCTGTGTGGAAAAGCGGTCGCGAAAAGCAAAGAACCACAAATGGAGCCTTGCTAGCCCCCTCGCGTAATAGGCTTGCAGCAATTGATAGCAACAGTAGGGTCAATGCAATGTACGTATAGCTACACTCTCTACTGTACATACACTCCTTTAGCCGCTAAAAGTGTCTTAGCGGCTGTAGTGCAGTAACGATTGTGACGCTAGCATCTGGTGTCGACCCGTGTGACCTCGACGTAGACAGGCAGTGCATGTGTCTTCCAGGCTTCGTCAGCGAGTGTGCTGCCTTGTTTCCTCCAGAATGCAAAATTGTGCACTCACATTATGCCCACGTCCCCCGCGTGCGTAGTTCGGGTGAATCGTCACGGCGCACAGCATCGCAAACTATTGATACAGAGCACCATGCACGTGTATGAGGCAGTGAAGATCGACACGTTCGTGAGGGTAGATCACAACATAACCACGCAAGTGAGTAGTCCCAGCAGATCGCAGCGTCAAGCGTTGAGCGACAGCGCTGCAGATCCTAGTGTCAGTACACCTGCACATACACATAGTGTGTGTACTTGCGTATGATTCTGTATGTTATATATGAGTTTGCAAGCGTGTCAGTACACCTGTATCGATGAACAGCGCCCACATACACTGATGCTTTGTACGATATAAACGAGGTGAGAAGCGTGTCAGTATACCTGTTTATGCGCAGAGCGGGTATAGATACCACGCATGACTCCATATGTGGTATATCTACATTCACATGGGGTATATATATATATATATATATATACGTAAGAGTTTGTAGGTTGCAAGCAGGAACAGTAGCAGTTACAGCAAGCAGGAGCAGTAGCAGTAGCAGCAAGTAGGAGCAGCAGCAGCACGGCGCGTGTTTGCTATTGAAAGTGGAATGGTAGTAGAAGAATGAGATGTGCTCACGAGACAGTCTCTGAAGATCACTCATGTGAAGCTTCCATAATTCCCCATGCTTTGTGAGTAGTAGTCATGACATCTTCTGCTACAGCATGAGCCTCATGACTTTCCTTTAATTCCGTCTGTTATAGAGAGATAGGGGTTCCGTCTTTCTTCGAAGCGTCATGGAGAGGTAGCTCTTGAGAGCCTGATACATGTTAAAGCAAGAAGCTTACAGTTCTCAGAAAACGCTGCCTGTGTTCACGCAGGTGAGGGGGCGGGGGTGACGCATGTACATGTGTAGGAGCGGCGTTGTGATAGTGCGGTGTGCATCACTCTTCACAGTTGTCGTCGTACACTTTTGTAGTAGATATGCAGTTGCTCCGCCTGCTTTTTCTGGGAAAGATGGAAGCAGAAGCGTCCTAGTCGTTTTCCAATGATACCCCCAACCGGTGAGTGCACTGCCAGTGCTCGTTCAAATAGGATAAGCCGCATGCTGGACGACGTCCTGTGGTGTACATACACCCATTTTAATCGCCCTAGACTTATACCTTCTGGGAAATTGGCTAGGGGCTATCGATAAGCAGGACGGCGATCTCTGCTGTACTTGTACCCATTTTGTTGCCCTAGGCTTAGTTCTCTCGACTACATAAAGGACTGGAGCTTTTCGCATGCTAAATCACGGCCTTCAGTGTATGTACACCCATTTTGGCTGCGTAAGGGTTATTCGTCCTCAAACCACATCTAGCAGCTTTCCGCATGCAGACAACGGCCTCTGATGTGCTTACACCCATTTCGGCTGCCATAGGCTTATTCATTATGAGATATCTGACTAGCGGCTTTCAGCAAGCTGGATGGGATATCTCATTTGTACATACGCCTACGTCTGCTGCCAATGAATTATTCTCGCCCACCGTCGTGGCTAGCGGCTGTAAACCTTTGCGAGCGGTCTCGCGAACACGCGTATGCGTGTTCATGTATATTCGCAGCCAACACTCCCGACGACGGACGAAAGTGACGGAAACTAGGTTGGGGAGGCTGCAGGAAGCATCGTTTTCTAGATGCACTCACCTGGTGCATTCGTGCGTCGTAGTGAAATACTTACCCATAAATACAGAAATTAATTACACGTTGTCCACACCGGCTGGTTTCTCAATCGTTCTATAGGCGTGCACGTGCTTCTAGGGACGTTGCAAAGAGAGAGGAAAACGTACGCCCGGCAAACGGCGTACGTCATACATGTCATCGTCTTGCGTGGATTTGTAATATAATATGTATGCCAGCCTTATCGTCTAGTATGTAGATATGAGGAACGCATTGGCATGTATACATACTGCTCATGTATGTGTACGCCTTAGCTTACACTACTAATACGTGTGTCTGCGGTAACGTATACTACTACTGTATGTGTATGTCGTAAAGTATAGCGAAGTTGCAAAACGAGAAATGTAGAGACGCCACACAAATGACGTGCGCTTCATACACATGCCAACGTCTTGAGTCATTATGGTGGTATATTTGTATGTGCATGTACGCTTCGTCCGCTTGACGAGATAACACGAACCAGTGCAACCACTGCGCCGCTGCTTTAGCTGTACGAAGAACGCCCATTCAAAGTACATTTGTGACACGCGTGCTCGTAGCCACACGTGCCACATCTGCCTACACAGACACCCGTGACGACACTCATTTTACCAAAATATATGTATAGGTATATATAGATATATCTATCTATCTATCTATCTATCTATATATATATATATATATATATACAGGCCCGTGTATGAGTTCTGGATAGAAGTTGTTTGACGTCAAGATAGATATGAACACGTAGAGAGAGAAGCAAGCGACGCCAGCTGCGGTTTGTTCTAAACATTCGTCACAATACACACAAACTTAGTTACACACATAGAGACATGAATATACAACGCTTTAAAGATACTACGCGCATACACATAGTGTTGTTGTGTACTTTAATTCTCTTTCAACACCCCTACGCAGCGGCATGCACGTACATATCCATCCGTGTACGGTCCTAACATGCGCTTCCGCCGCTATATATACATACATATACACACAAATATATGCATACGCATATATATATATATATATAGATGGAGACAGAGAGATAGAGAGATTGATGTGCACAAGCCTCGGGTCATCGTCGGTTGGTATCAGGGCACAGGACACATCCATGGAGCGTTGCCTTTTGTTTGTATGTAAAAAGACACGCGCATCGCCGACATGGAGAATCATAAAGCCGCCACGAACCTCTGCCACCCCTTCCGCCCTTCACGGCTTGCATACAGCTTTCGTCAGGCCGTAAACACACATTTCGAACGCTGTTATGGGGGAGTACTGAGAATGCATCCCGAGCAGGCCGTCCTGAAATTCAGCTCGACCATAGGCTAGCTCTGATAACGAGTAAGCCTGCTACTTTCCCATATCCCACATACAGTCAGACAAATATATACATGCACTTCTCTCTTCTTCATTCCCTTTATAGCTTTGAAGACATATAAAATATGCAGCAGTGACTCTATCCTGTGGAGAGGTCTATGACGGCAAAAAATATTAGTATGTGTAAGGATATGAGGCACAATATACACAAATCAGACCGCACAGGAAATACATAACGAACACACGGAGAAGTACACAGATTGTAGACAATAGGTAGACCGACGGAGAAAGACAGACAGTCTACAGACAACAGACCAACACAGATCCTGACACAGAGATAGACAGACACAGGCCGACCGGAACAGACAGGGACTAGCACGTAGAAACTGACGTAACGACGCACAGACGGACCACTGACCACAGAGACAGACAGACACACAAACCGACAGTCAAAAAACTGACGTAACGACACAAATAGATACCACCTACCCACAGACACAGACAAACACACGTACAACAGCTACGAGCCGGTGTGCAGGAGATGTTCATTGAAAGGGCATAAGCAGAAGGGACGGGTGTGAATTTGATGGCTTTTTTCCTGATTGAATTTATGAATTGTGAAGCTGTACGCGTGTGCATGTCACAGGTTACATACCGACCTGCATTCCACCCTAAACGCAGCCCCGCTCATCACACAGAGAGGTCTGTGTATATGCGTGCATGTGGGATGCATGTCCAGCATTGCATCACGATATCAGCAGCAGGAGCAGCATCCGCAGCCACACCAGCAACAGTAGCAGCAACAGCGTCAGTAGCAGCAGCAGCAGCACTGATAATACTAATGATAGCAACAATACCACCGCTAAAACGAGAGACAGAGAGAGATGGAAGGCGAGGATCGCAGCAGCAGCAACAGCAGCAGCGACAGCAGAAAGAACAGTGGCATTATCACAGTGGAGAAGTGCGGGAAGAAAGATGTAGTCAACATCAGCCAATCTTGCGAGAGATGCAGACAGGCACCAAGGTGAGCCACTAGCGGCTCACAACAGGAGACGATGTTGCATTTTCAGCAAAAACAAAAGCAGATGCAGAAGCAGATGCAGCGGCAGCAGCAGCGCGAGTGTGCAACTGTAGCAGCAGGAAGAGCAGCAGAAGGAGAAGAAGCAGCACAACTGTGAGCCATTCATAGTATGCGGCAGTAGCAGCAAGAGGTTGAGCTAAAGAAACGACACAGACACAATTGCCTAGGTAAAGCGCAGTAATTACATTTTTTTCTTCGCGCCGTAAATCTGTGGAGTATTATATATATAAAACCCTCGGGCATTCCGCATGCATGCTGCAATGGCAGAACAAAAAGCTGCGCTTAGCATGTGTCAAAATTTTTTTTTCGTATCTCCCTTGTCACCTGCATTCAACGCAGTGTAATCGTCACTTGCATATGACGCTTTCGTGCTTTCGTTCTCTCTTGCTTCCTCTCACTTTTCCAATTCCTTAACTCTTACGTAAGAAGTACCTGGAAATACACACTTTCTGTTGTACAGAGCGTATCTTCCTCTCTCCCGCTTCCTTTGTACCTCTTCAGTTCTTTCATTTTCTCTCTCCTTCTCTTCCTCTTTCTCTCTCTGTCTCTCTGTCTGTCTGTCTCTCTCTCTCTCTATAATGTTCTTCCTCTCTGCGACCACCCTTTTCCACTTGTGAAACACTGCCCTAACGATGTCAGTGCAGCTACATATATATATATATATACATATACTTATATTATTACGCATATACATATCTATTCCATACAAATATATGTATACATATATATATTCACCATTCTAGCGTCCTAACAGTCTATGTCTCTGTCTGCCTCGAAGTGTACATACATAAGTATATATATCTAGTGGCCTGATGGTGCGCGTTGTCATGTAGAATTATGAAAAGTGTATATCCACATATATTATTATATATATATATCTCGAAGATAATTAGCATTGTTTTTGCTTACGGATGCAGACGCATGTAGCGAAGAGAAGAGACCTGTGGTTCATGAGTAGGCACGTCATATCTGTGTTAGATGTACGAATGTGTACAGTGGTGTACACGCTTCTGTATATACATATAGATGTATACATACATACATACATACATACATAAACACATGTACAGCTACGGTTGTGTACTAATACATATGCTCAACCCATGCTCTAAACATATATATCTATTTATATGTAGAATATGAATACGTATTAACATGAGTATATATATCATGATAGTACAAGATAAACATTTATGTATGAATGTATGTATATGTATATAAGTATATATATATATATATCTATATATATATATATATATATATATATGGGTAGAATATATACTGGTATCTACAGGCCGATATACATACATATGTGCATATATATATCTCTCTCTCTCTATATATATACTGGTGCCTATAATACATATAGGCTGTTCGCTGGATGAATAGGCGTGTATATTTATACTTATATGCAGTAGTACTATACATGTATAAACGGGTGTCCACAGGTCCATATACACGCACATATGCATATACACTGCTCTTTTACAGAAGATATACGTGAACCAGTTGATGACTAACAATGTATAGCCTCGGTGTATATACATATATATATATATATACATACACACATACATATATACGTATGTCTACCGAGGCTGTACGATTGTGCACGTAACATTTTGGATGCATATGTAGTTTACTACTGCTTTCTACCTTTGGATTTTCTTTCCTCAGCCGCTTCCTTTTTTTCTCCTCCATTCTACGAAGTCTTAGCTTCCTCTCTCTCCCTCGCCTTCGCCCTTTCTTCCTTTCTTCCTGTCTCTCGCTCTGTCCATATCTCTTAATCATATACCTCATATATATGTATATGAACGCTTGGTTATTTGGTTAATTATGCATACAACTCCCAGATATATATATATATATATATATGTATATGTATGTATATGTAAATGTTTCCGAAGGGGTGGACCTGTTATTAGATCTGGTTGGGAGCAATACCTACATGAAGGAAAATCTCCGTTGCTGTACCATTAATGCTTGGAAGGATAATGCGACTGTGTAAATTATACACACATACATACGTATATACAAGCTTACATACTTATATACGTACATGTTTGCATACATACAACGACACACTCCACCTATACACATACAGTCACTTACACCCACTATCTACACATCCACACACATACACACTACACGAATACATTCACAGACACACCCACTACATACAGATAACTATACACACACACACACACACACACAAACACTACACACATACATACACCACTACACATACACACACCCATTACACACATACGCACACCCACTACACACACGTACACACACACACCTGAACTACACACACACACCGACACTAAACACACACACACACACACGCACACACTACACACATAAATACGCACACGCACACACACATACACACACACATACACACACACACACAAACCTATTCACTACACTAAGTACACAAACAGGAACATACATGCACACTAATACACCACACAACCGCACAAGACACAGAAGGGGGCTCGATAATCATATTTCCTCCTCAGACACAGACGCACATATACACAGACACACACATACATACGCACACGAACACACAACGATACACACACACACACATCCACGCACATGATTATAGTAAAGAAGTTTACAGAAGAGGAGAGGAAGGGCACACACTACTGTAGCATTGGTTTGTGTTGCCGTGTGTGTGTATGTGTGTGTTTGTATGTATGTCCGTATGTGTGGCTTTGTGTCTGTGTGTATTTGTGTGTGTGTCTAAGCGTGTGCCCAAGTGTGTGTCAGTATGTGTACATCCGTGCTTTCTGTCCCACAGGTAGCTGTACATTGTAGAGCGAGTAATCGCATTACTACTAAGTATTATATTATTTTACCGATTTTCATAGCATGGTCATAGACAGAGCTGAGTTTTATTACTGTGAATACTACTGGTAGTACTAGTAATAGTATAGTAAGAATATGATTAGTGAGCTGTTTTGAATGCAACTGCGGCTCTACGGACAGACCTGACTAATCTTAGTATTAGTGTTACTGGCAGTAGTAGTGGTAGTAGTGGTGTAGTAATGTAAAGTACAGAGCTGCTGTGAATACACATGAATATATAAATAGAAATCTGAGCAGTGTGCTAGTAGTACTGGTCGCAGTATTGGTTTTAGTTGTAGTGATATAGTATTGATAGTAGTGGTGATAGGAGTAGTGGTAGTTGTACTGATAATAGTAGTGGCAGAAGCAGTGATAGTTGTATTGATTGTAATGTGAGTAGTAATAGTAGTATTCACAACAGAATTAGTAGTCGTATAGTAATAATATGTATTGAGCTGCCACGAGATCACGCCACTAGTTACGCTAGGGCATGTGCTGACATAGTATTCGATTGTTATATTAGAGCAGTGCCGTATGTACCTGACTAGGTAATTACCGGGTATGCAGAAAGTAATGGACATAGACTATTAGGAAAGGGGAGAGTATACTTTCTGCAGAAAACATATACGTAGACCATCGTGTTCTCTGTTAAGCCATTTTGATAATAGCAGTCAAGTAGTACTGCCCTAGTGCAATCGTAGTCTGCTGTATATATATATATATATATATATATATATATACGTAGACGTGTGTAATACGTATACTATGTATAATATATGTCAACATCGACATAAAGGTATATATATATATATCAATAGTAAAGTAGTGCGTAGAGGTGCACAGTGCACTGTGTAATGGTAGCAGGGTAGAATTTTCTAGTCTCTGCAAAAAACATGTAGGCAGCACTATATATACATCCCATGTTCTACTAGAGAAGTGTACTGACTGTTACTACTAGTGCCCTAGTAAAATATTACATACTACTAGTGGCATATTGATATAACACATATTACTACTGCCACAGTGAGATATCACAAACTACTGGTGTCATAGTGACATATAACATACTACTAGTGACATAGTGATATATTACAGACTACTAGTGGCATAGCGATATTATATATGCTATTAGAGGCCTAGTAATATATTGTATACTCTTAGTGGCATAGACATATGTTACTTATTAACAGAGGCACATTGATATATCATATACTACTGGTAAAATAATACTATATACATACTACTAGTGGCTTACTGAGATATAATATACAACTAGTGGCATAGTGGTATACTATATACTACTAGTGGCATAGTGATATTATAGTCTGCTTTGCACATATATATATATATATATATATATATACGTACATATTCTGATGTATATAGAGAGGAAATTAGCACGTGTACGTAATGCAGTGTTCAGTTTTAGTAGTAGTAGTAGTAGCAGTATTGAAAAAATAGTTTTGTACTATTAGTGGTAACAGCAGTATTAGCAGTATTTGTATTATCAGTGGTAATGCTAGGGCAGACTGTTTGCTGTGTAGCTGTACATAGTGCAGAGGGATGACAATAATGTCATAATATATAGTGATACTTTAGCATGACGTACATATATACATATATATACTGTGAAAAACGTATCAAGTGTAGAAGGTGCGCGGTTTCGTACCAGCGGGAGGGGTACTATTGTTGATATATCTAGTAGAAGTAGCAGCATTAGTTATAGTCGTCAAAGTAGTAGTAATAGCAGTATCATTAGTGGTAGTATTGATGACAGTATTATTGTAGTAGTAGTAGTGGTAGTAGAAGAGTTGTTAGCAGTGGCAGTGGTAGTAGCACTAGAAGTAGTAGTGGGAGTAATAGAAGTAGCAGTAGTAGTACAAATAGTACAAATAGAGTATTAGTTGCAGTAGTAGTAGTAGTAATAATAGAAGCAGCTGCTGTTTTACTACTGGACATATTAGTTGTAGTAGTAGTAGTAGTACGGCTAATAGAAGTAGTAGTAGAAATATTACTTGCAGTAGTAATAGTACAAGTATTAGTTTAAGCAGAAGCAGTACTAGCAGGATTTTTAGTAGTGTTAGTAATTGAAGCATTGGTAGTAGTAGTGATAGAGGTATTATTAGTATTAGTAGCAGTGGTAAAGTAGTAGAGGTAGTACTATTTCCGAGTGAGGTGTATGCCCCATTTAGCTGCAGACAATGTGCCGGGTAGCGAAAACATAATATTATGCCAATCGTACATCACGGTCTGCTGCTACCACTATATGTGGTGAAGACTATTAGCCAGGCGTGTAAATACGATATACATACATATCTGTTTGTATGGAGTAGGATCGTAGTGAAAAATGCTGACGTTTGCTGTTCGCAAGACAAAGGATATGAGTGTACATAATGCCCTTAATAATATTCGTTTCCTATCGGAGCCTACTGGAAAACCTGTTATATATATGTATGCATATATATTACCGTACACGTATATATTGTAGAAAAGAGTAAGATGTTGTTCAATCTTCTTAACATATATACATGTATAGTATCGCGGAGTTGAATGCTGTCCAGTCTGCTATATATATATAGTACACCAGAGTATTTCACAACGTGTTTGATTAGTATATATGTATATATAAAACATCGTGAGATAGGTAAGCTAATGCCTAACCTGCTACAGGTATTTATATATATATACATTTACAGTAGAGCAGAGTGTTCTACAAACTGTTTTACATATATATATATATATATCGATATATCGATATATCGTAGAGTAGGGTAAGGTAACGTTCGAGTTGATATAGATATATATATATATATTTTAGTATACATCAAAGTACTGTCCAGTCCGATATATATATATATATATATATACGTATATATGCATATATAGTAGTACTAGTAGTAGCAATAGTAATGATAGTAGTGTACTGGGTATATGTGACTCGGCAGAGTCTTCTGTAATCAGCTGGAAGTATGTGGAGGTGCATATGTAGATCGCCGCATATATATACATGTGCGCGTGTTAAACTAGTACAATGTATGAGAACACTCTTTTATATATATATGTATATATATATATATATATACAGATATATATATGTATATATATATATGTATAATTGACTCGAAACTGTTGCAGTGCACGAAGTAATGATATTATTATTATTATTAGACTAGTACAATGTATGAGAACACTCTTTTATATATATATGTATATAAATATATACAGATATATGTATGTATATATATATATATAATTGACTCGAAACTGTTGCAGTGCACTAAGTAATGATATTAGTTTATAGCTGTAGACAGCAGTCGGCTCCGTATATGTGTGTATAGAGAGAGCTACAGATATATATATATATATATGTGTATAGTGCACGGAAGGACTTCTTCTAAGACTATAGACCAGTATGTGTGACTCTGTGTGTGGGTGTGGGTATCTCTGTATCGATGGGTATTGTATGTATCTGTGTCTGTGTGCCTGTGTCTGTTTATCTGTGTGTGTCTGGCGGTCTGTATGTGGTTGTATGTTTTTCTGTCTCTGTGCTTGTAGTGATATAGGTATGTACGTAGATATGAGTGACTGTCAGTATAAATTAGTGTATACGCTGTTCGTGTGGGTGTCTATAGGTGAGTCTTGTATGGCCTCTTGAAAGGGAGAAAAGGGCGCAGACATTCTCTTGCGGTGCAGCTACTTCAGAAGTTGCTGAAGGACTGCTGTGGCGCACCACGCTACGAAACCGACGTCAAACCTATAGAAGTCTGCTTCTGAAGGCATTTGCAGAAGATGTTTCGCCTTTGTTTGCCACCAACACCTTTGGGGTAAAGTCGGAAGTCACATATTCCCTTCCTTTCTTCATATCATACAAGAATATCTAACTAACGTTCTCCCACATACATATATATATACAGGCATATTACGTTCTGTATGTATATAGGTATGTGTATATGCATGGGTATATATACATACACATGTATTTATACTATGTTGTGCATTGTGCTGGGCATGACATTGTCCGTATGATCTGCTCAGTGGTTCATAAATACGCTAGACGCAGTTATTTATCTTTCGAATCTGATGATGATACGATGAGGCTGCCCTCTTCCCACAAGTTGCTACTGCTCGCTACATCTACTATTGTTGCTGTTGCACCTTACTTGCTTTCAAACGCTGCTGCTCCCTATCTGCTATTGCTTCTATAACGCTAGTGCTGCTGTCTCTCCAGGTGTACTACGGCTGCTGCTGCTACTCGTTCAGTTGCACTATATGTGTTGATACTGCTGCTGTAGCACCGTATTTGTTACTGCTGCGATTGCTATTGCTGCAGCTGTGGCACTGTCCCTACTACTGGTACTGTCGCGTTATACCTGTTGCTGCTGCTGCTCCTATAGCACATGTATCTGCTGCTTCTGCTATTCCACCTCCTCCTGCTGCTGCTGGACATCTGCTCGTGCTGGTGCTGGATATCTGCCCACTAACACTCCTGCTAGGTATACTACTTCCAAAACTGCTACTGCTACTACTACTACTCTTATTGCTACTACGTATACTAATACTACTGCAACTATCACTACTACTACCCCTACTACTGCTGCTAAGACTACTACCACTATTATAACCACACCGACTTCTACTACTACTACTACTACTACTACTACTACTACGATTACATATACTACCAGAAAAGAAGGAAATATGTTTTCTAGCGAGCTACATACATCTTCGTGTACATGTCTGGCGTCGCCTTGCACGTCCCCTACACAAGTGGCGAGGCCTACAAATCAAGAATAACGCTTTCTTAGGATTGATCCCAGACTTTGAAAATGTACAAAAATTCACGGTTGCGTCAGAATATTTGTGTGTTTCAAGCTTGCAATAGACTGCTTGCGTGTTATGAACTTGCAATGTACTCTCTGTATGTTACGCGTGCGAGAAGCCTCTGTGTGTTGCGCTTGCGAGAGAGTACGTATGTGTGACGACGCTTGCGAGAGCACATATACATATGTGACGCATGCGAGAATGCATGCATATATGCGACGCTTGCAAGAGTGTACATGTATATGTGAGCCTTGCGAGAGAATACTTTTATGTGACCCTTGCGAAAGTATATATATAGATTTATACATGTATATGTATGTGACGCTTGGGTGAGTCTAAATATATATTTATATACATATATGTATATGTGACGCTTGCCAGAGAATAAATTTATCTCTCTCTCTCTCTCTATATATATATATAATATATATGTACATACATGTAACGCTTGCGACATTAACTACACATATGCATACATAATATATATATATATATTTGTGAGGCTTGAGAAAGTATGTATATATATATATATATGACGCTTGCCACAGTATATTTGAACTGATGTATATGTATGTATATATATGTAACGCTTGCGACAGTATATACGTATATACATATATGTGTACGGTATGGAGAGAGTATGTCTGTATGTTACGTAAGTGTGTTGTGTGTTGGTAGGATACTTGTGTACTACGAACATGCGAGAGATAGCGTGTGTGTGTTACCGACCGGCATGTATGTAAGACTGACCACGCCTGCATGTGTGTGTCATACAAGAGAGTGTGTGTGTGTGTGTAAAATGATTTCTGTCTTTGTATGCACGTTGGTGAGGCATAATCTCATGTAGGCGAGGCCTCTCTTGCCGACATCCTGCATGCAGACGAGTGCTACGCAAGATGAACAGCATATCTCAGCCGGCCCCCAATATCAAAATAATATATTAGTGTGACAGGCAGGCTTCATGCGTGTGTGTAGACACACACGCACACACACGTGTTTAAGTCTGTCAGTCCATTGCTCACGAAAAGGCAGAGCTTCCTCCTACATTGTCGGTATACATAATCGCGAAGGCATTATTAGGAGGAGTAATAGTAGCAGTAGTATCAGTTGTGTTAGTGCTAGTATTAGTATTGGTGGTAGTACTAGTGGTATGTAAGTGGTCCTAGTGAGGTGGTGGCAGTGGCACTAGGCATCGACGAGAGGAGGCCATCCAAGTCAGCTAGGTGCCTGCTTGAATACATGTGTTAGTGGTTCAACAGGTTTCTTTCCGCACCGTTACTCACGTCGAACTAATTTAACGTAAACGTTTTACAAGCATGCACAAAATACACATAAATCTTTATTATCTCAAGTATCTATATCTATATGCATATATATATATATATATATATATATATTTATATATATATGGGTATCGCGTATGTGGGGCGACGATGTGCTATTGGCTTTTATAAGAAGGTGCCCTACTACAGGAGGAATTACAACGCTTTTCTGAAAAAGACTTGTGACAGAGAGGACTACTACACCACATACACGCACAGCGGCACGTGGCAAAATAAAACATACATAAGTGATGCTGCATGTAGCAAGGATCTTTTCACATGTAACATCTGCAATCATATATATATATGTCTGTGTAGGTGGACATGTATGTAGCTTCGTACTAATGCACCAAAGGTACGTCGGTTCAAAAGTGTATTTCGTAAAGATCGTATCTTTGTGGATTTTTCTCTGCAACGGCGGCGGTAGGCCTTCTTCATGTGGATGGCGTGCTCAGAGAATTCGGAGCATGACATGCTTATTTGTATGCAGACATCGCGTATAGCGTTATTTCCTCAGTCTGTCTTCTCTCTCGTAGCTATCACTGTATACATGTTCCCAAGCACAGACCTACAGCCCCCGCGCTAATGCTGCCCTTTCTTCAGTGTATATATATATCATCGAGGTGTTGCCAGATCACGTTAGATAGAGCTAGTAATGTTTTCCTCGCCGCGAAAGTTTCCCTCGGCGGCACGTGATCATTGAGTTGTGCCCAAACGTGAAGACCGTGACGCTTACAGCGGTCGTTACTCTTGCAACATGAGGAGCGTTGAAAGTCTAAACAACTCTTTGAGCAAGCCTGCGGACACACTATTTTAGCGGAGGCAACGCTCTCTTTTTATTCAAATAAATTATGGCATGCGCGGGATCTTATGAGGGGAATCTCATCTTGCGGAGACTTACACGTGTAGTAGAATTTTTGGGCACCGTTAAATTCTTTTTTTAAGGCGCGCGTCCCCTTCGTGTACACAGCACCAGTATGGCACTGTCATACTATGGGCACGCACACATATAAGAGCGTTCGCCCCTTCGTATTCTTCTCCACACTGGATACGCCGCCGTTTATGTATACAGCTACAAAATGGAAAGCAGCCCGAGAATTCACGCACGCGCGACGCAACTGGCACAGTGGCGGTCATATTCCTCTTCTTAATGGACAGGTTCACGTGTGTACACAGCTACGGTGTGGACCCCCGTCCTATTTCAAGGAGCACTGGCCAGTGCACTCACTGATTTGGGGCATTATGAGATACGATCAGGACGCTTCTGCGTCTAACCTTTTCTATTAAGAGCAGGCAGAGCAGCTGCTAGTCTACTACGAAAATGGGCAATGACAACAATGAGGAATGACGCACACCGCACTATCACACCACGTCTCCCCTACACGTACACATGCGTCCACTCCTGTCCGATCACCTGCATGAACATAGGCAGTGTTCTCTGAGAGCTGTTAAGCTTCTTGCTGCAGTGTATATCAAGCTCTTGAAAGCTACGTGTTCATGACGCATTGAAGAAAGATGGGACTCGACTCTACCTACCTCATACCGATTAAAGCAAAGTCTTGAGGCGCATGCTGTAGCACGTCACGATGACTACACACAAAGCAGAGAGAACTACGGAAACTTTACACGCGTGATCTGCAGCAATTGTCTTGTAAGCACTTGTCATACTGCTACTGCTGATGCTGCTTGCTGCTACTGCTGATGCAGCTTGTTGCTACTGCTGATGCTGCTTGTTGCTACTGCTGATGCTGCTTGTTGTTACTGCGGCTGCTTGCTGCTATTACATTCCTGTTGTGATCGTGCTAATTCTAACGGAGCGCGCGTATCAATGATCCTCCTCTTACGAACCATTTACACGTTTCCGAGCATGAAGAAAAACCCTGTGCCTAAAATCAAGGCTGTATTAAGCTGTGCCGCGTTGTTTACATGCTAAGGACCTGGGCGTCCACTGCACCAAAATGCAGACGTTCGTGTGTACAATATGCATTGCGTTGCGGTTTCGGTCGTCCTTTCTGTCAAGAGATTCCAAATCTGGCTTTTCCTTTTACTGAGATTTCCTCTTCATGCAACCACAACGCACTTTTGCCGAAGTCATGCAGTTCCTGTACCGTTTGACCTACCACTATTATACACGTTTGCTACAGTTTCGGTATTCATACGGGTGTACGCATGTGGACACCCCTGAATACACAAGCTTCCAGTTATATACTGGAGCAGCCGAATATACAGGTGGTTTTGATCACACCACATTCCCGGCAGCACCCATTTTGATGACTTCACGTCCGCACATGCCTCTCATCTCCTTCACGTAACATAAAAACTCGTACGTGTGTAGTTACACCTTACGTGTAGGTACGAGTGTACTGGCACTCCTATCAGCTCGTCAACTCGTGTATGTAACCTATCAACTCTTACGCCTCTATATACATCCCTTGTGTCAGTACAGGTACGACATATAAAGTCAAACGTGTATCTATACCTCTATGTGATGTACAGGGATACTGACAAGCGTGTCACCCAGTTTATCACAAAAAGTCATACATGTATACACCCAGTTTATCACAAAAAGTCATACATGTATATATACCCTATTCGTGTATACAAATGTACTGACACGCGTGCCAGCTCATACATAACGTACAGAGTCATACGTATACATATAACCTATGCGTATGTATATGTGTACTGACACTAGGGTCTGCAACGCCCTCACCCAACGCTCAACGCAGTTATCGAAGGCGACTACTCGCTGTCGCTTGCGTGGTTATGGTGTATCCAACCTCGCGAAATCGTTGGATCTTTACTGCCTCAAACACGTGCATGGTGCTCGGGTATCAAAGTACGCGACGCTACGCGCAGTGGAAATTCACCCGAACGAGGCACGCCGGGGATGTGGGCACATTTGAATGCATAGCTTCGCATTTTGGAGGAAGCAAGGCACACTGGCCAACGGAGCCGAAAAGACGCATACGCTGCTTGTCTACATCGAGGTCACGTGGGCCGACACAAGATGGTCGCACTCCTTTACTGTACTGCAGCCACGGGAAGATTTTCGAGAGTAAAGGAAAGTGGGACAGCAGAGTGTGTTGGGTACATCACTTTGGCCTCTCTCGCGCTATCAATCGCTGCAAGCCTGTGAGGCGTGTGGGCTCGAAAAGGTTTAATCCGTGGTACTTCGCTTTTCGTGACCTCTCCTCCGCAAACTAAAGCACGTGTACGCGCACTGCGCAGCTTGTCGCTGCAGCTGCCTCCGTATCTGCTGGCCAAAACAGGCTCCTACTTAGTGGCTCCCCGATACCGTGGCCAACCGGACATGTGCTCGCGCACCGGCCGGCTTCTTGTTGTGACTGACATAACGTAGCTCAGTATGAAAAGTTGCTTGCCGGCACCGAAGTCAGCCTGACTTTGCTGATGTCACACAGCCGCTTGAATGTTCAGGCAAGATGAAGCAACGCCAGCACACAGGGTAGTGCGACGCCGAACACTGATCGTGCAGAGAATTGGGAGCCTCCGCGAAGGGCGATCACTATTTTGCAGTTTTCGGTGGTCTTTTGGGCAAGTCCTGCATCTTCCTCACACAAGTAGCAAATCCTCTTCTTCGGCGGATTCTTGTCAGCTTTCAAAGTGTAGAAACCCGGTGACGTGCTCCCGGGGGGCGTAAGGGTCATATCTTTTAAACCCTCTTCGGTGATGCAGTCATCCGAATACACCTTCTTTCTGTCTGTCGGGCTCAGCTTCATTCCGGATCCACAGTTAAACTGCGTGGTGTCTCCCTCTCCTGGAATTCCCAACATGACAGTGGTGCCCAAAGCTGCGCACGACTGTGGACCTGCATGGCAGAACATCCTAAAACATGCCGTGAACTGGACGCACGCGTCTCGCTCCAAAGTTTGTACGTGGTGAATCATTTAGGGGTACTTACCTTGTGGAAGTGGCGCTGGCACCGTCAGTGCGAAAACGCAGACTTGCTTCCCATCTGCTCCCTTACGGCCCTTGACAACGACTGCGTTTTGATTCGCTTCGCAGCGTATGTAGATGGTTTTCTCTACATTTGGCAGCTGCGGAAAGGTTAGAATTACTGCTGTGTTGCCGCTCCTTGATCCACCGTCCGTTGTCCCTGTTGCGCCTGGAATCGCAGTTTGCAGCTGCACGGATGTGGGTCCCTCAGTGTCTACGTAAACAGACTCTACTCTTTTCTTATCATCACCCCCTTCGAGGGGACTAAGCTGGGGGTCCCACGTCTGATCGTTTCCTGCACACTCCAATTTTATCTGGGAACCCGGTGATGTGGCTTGCCATCTCAAGACAACCGGAGCCCCTCCATTCTCCACTTCTTTATTTGTAACTTGCCTGCTTGTCTGTTTTTCGCATTTTAGAGTCGGGATACCTTCGGAGGAGGTACTACCATTGGCGGCAGCGATGTACACGAGCAGCACCGAGACCACCGCCGTAGTCACAAGCAACTGCACACCCGACGCCATCCCAAGTGGCTTGTCGCTAGCGGCAGATCAATAGCTGGCAGCCGTCGACGTTGGCCAAGACCGGTGCCAGTCAAGTCTCTGTTTAGCCTAACGTAAGGTAATTCTCTCTCCCTGAATTTCATAGAGGATGGGCCATACCTGTGCATCAATGCAGCTGACCTTTTTGATCCATGCGGTCTGCCTGGGCGGGAATGCATAGGGATGTTACCCAGACGGCAAGAAGCAATAATCTCACGAGGATAAAGCAGAAAGCAGCTACAGTCAACGCAGCACAACTAAATCTACAAACGGTGGCGCCTGCATAGACCGTCAACTACTATGGCACGCTGCGGACAACTGCGGATGTGGACGTACCACAACGCATGATACATACACTCATAACATTGTAAGACCTTCCCTGAATAGCCATGGACCTCAACGCTCCACCGGTTGTACTCATAACAAATCAGCAACCAAAGAGCACCTGAGTCGCATACAGCGGCTGTCCGTATCCCATCGTGTGTATGAGGTGAAAATGGACTGCAATCGCGTCCGCGCCATCAGCTACTTTATAAACAGCTGGTGGACACCCACGTAAAGACCCACGTGGTGCTTTGGGAGCAGAAGGACGCAGCCGCGGGCCTCCCAGCCGTATGGAATACGGGGCGGCCCCCGGACTGGCGAGGCCATCTGTGCAGGGGTGCTAACCCACCACACGCCGCATCCCGCAACAGCATAAGGGCTGCACCCTACACCCGAACTTCGCAAAAGAATCACAAGGCATTTGGTATTGTCCTCCTGCATTGTTCGTTGAGAATTGGGTCAGCCATCACCAGGTTCACTTGCGGAAGAGGTGAAACAAGTGCGCCATACGGAGGCCAGCGAATCAGTATGGATAATGTGTCCTGGTGTTGCATCCTTGTTACGCAGGGGAAACAGCTGTCCGTCAGTTTCGAATATTCCCCAAATTTCGTTTCGCTTCTCCGTGACGCTGTCCTGCCGGTGCTGGGTAGAGCAGGGCGATAGTTAGAAGAGCTGTGCGATCACCGAGTGTGTCTCCTTACAAGGGCCTTTCTGCAGGTCCTCTTTGCTGCTGAAATGCGCTCGTCTGGTGTTTATTAACATCCTTTAGATCTAGCACGGTGCCGTATTGACTGCGGTAGCAGGACGGCCCTGGCGGATACAGTTGCGCATCTCACAAGGCACTGCCGACTGCCGCGGGGCCACGCCTGTAACTGCTGAGATGGAAGGGAGCGTGCATAGGCTCGGGAAAAACTGACAAGCAGAGTAAGAACTACAGGCATGAAGACAAGCAAACAGGTCCAAGTTTACGTTGAAAAGGGGACGACTGTCTCGTGCAGTCGCCGAAGGTGTGTGACTGTGAACAGCCAGTGCACCGACCTCAGTGAAGGAGCCCCGCTGCTGTAGGATTTCTTCCCTTTTTCTCAGACACAGCTCTCACGAGATACCTGGATAGACGAGCACGGATAGCTGCTGGATGGAAAAACAATGGGTTGGTGTAGAAGTGAAACTACCGAGGGCCGCATACCAAACGCCCGCACCGCTATTGCAGTGCCTCGTGAGAGTATTGTGAAATTGGAGTATACCGCAAATAGAAAGTTTTCCTAGTATGACATAGATAGCAGAGCCTCAACTGTAAAGTTTTCGAGGAGTCTGTCCCTGCAGGGACCCGCGTGGCTTGTGCCGACGATACACGAGAGAACTCGGCGCGTAAGCAGCGTCGTCACTGCTTTGGTATTCATCGTGTATCATTGTTTAGTGGTATGGCCGTGTCTTGCTTCGTATGACCTCCTCCTTCTTGTCGCTTGTGCTTCTGTCGGCTACTCAGTTTCACTTCAGCTTCCCTTACATGCTTTGGTATTCATCGTGTATCATTGTTTAGTGGTATGGCCGTGTCTTGCTTCGTATGACCTCCTCCTTCTTGTCGCTTGTGCTTCTGTCGGCTACTCAGTTTCACTTCAGCTTCCCTTACACGTACCTCTTGAGTGCTGCCGACAGCTACCCACCAGAGATGGGGCTCTAAACGAGTCCGTGTAAGCCAAACTCACTCACGTTGAAGCTCGGCTGGTGCCGTCACTGAGACTCCTCGATAACTGCGTGCTTAGGACTTTGTTTCTAGCTGACCCCCCAAACACCAAATACACGTGTTCGCGTGGAATTATATATATGAAGTTAGTGTAAGGTACCACTCCAAAACAAATCAATAGCATGCAGATGCCTATGCCTGTGCACACCGGATATATAGCGTCGAAAATGATTACATGTGCCTGGTCTTACCTGTCAAGGATGTGGAACGTGTAATTACCGAAGCGGTCTACGTAAGTTTAAAGCGGGCTAATCTCACGTAGGGGTCTGCTACAGTCTCAAGACAACGAGTCTTAGTGAAGTCACAACTCACAGCGGCAGAGTCGTCCTCGACAAGGCGGGCAGTGTACAAATGTACATTTAACCGCAAGTAAATCATAAGCATAATTCTCATTCTTATTGTATTTACTTGTTGGCTGTTAAGTCTGTCCCTGTCTCTACACACCTTGACGTACAATCAGTTCAGTTCTAACCCTCGCGATAGTGGTGTTCTCCCATATTCATGTGTAGCTATAAAGACGAAAGAAGAGGCTCGGTTTCCTCGTGAAGAAGAGCATACTTCCTCATTCAGCACGTGCTTGCAGTCGACAGCAGTATGACCCAGTAATGATCCAGATAGCCACGTGATGCATCATTATGTGGAAAGGATGGCGCACCTCTATATACATTTCTCTGCTCTGCCTGCAATCATGGATATATGTTTGCTGAGTCTATGTACATCCTAACCTGGACACGCTGACTGACGGATAAACGTGGACGGCAGCTGGTTGTACAGCACACAAAGCAATACGTACGTATAAGCCCAATGTGTATGTAGCAGGTAATCTCCCACACTAGTCCCATGATCTCCAATGCTAGAGGCCTTTGTCATGGCAGAGCCAGAACTTCCCTGTCCCTTCTTTCGAAATGTCTACAGCTGATCATGCGTCTGTTGCAGAGGCATGGGGTTGTCCCTAATACACCCTATTCTCTACTGTATACACATGTCCTGCTGTGTGTATGCGTATCTCTACGTCGATGCGATGGCCGTGAAAGACATATTATCCACTTGCAAATGGCAGGAGAGGCGTCTTTTGCGAGTGCGTGCGCACATTCGAGCCTCAAACCGGCTTCATACGGGCCTCTTCTCATGACCCAGGCACAATAATTCAAAGAGGCGCTCTCACATGCGAATAGTACCAATTTGTCTGCGTGACACTGGAGTTTCTCTTGCCAAGCTTCGTTTATGTGTATACAGTTTGCTCGAGTCTCTCAGGCCGCTAATTACATAATATCAATCTCAGCTTGTGCACTCATCCACCCAAAGAGGCAGAAACGCACGTAGGACAGCCAGGGTCCAGAGTGAGTGACACTGTCACACTTAAATAGGAAGCTAGGACATGTATGCGCATTTCTATTTATATAAATATATACGAAACACAGGGGAAGCCCCTTCCGTAGTAGCGGGAGCTAACGCGGGGTATACGTGCTGGGTGCTCGTCGTTTTACGCTCACAGATAGAGCGGTACGTGAGAAGCCACGAGTGCTGTGTAGGAGTACGTTAAGTTGAATTAGGCTTCTTATATGATACCTTATTTTAACCGAAACGTAGGCGCGCGGGCATTCAAAGGCACGTCCTAAGATAACACATTTTCGTGAAGGGTATACTTCTAGTGTAGAATATGGCTGCACACGGAGACTGTAACATAATCTTAGACATGTAAATGTACTTCGTAGTATCAACATTTCCTTACAGTACACATGTGTGTGTGTGTGAGAATAAACTGGAAAAGTAGGATCTGCTTGCATATTGGTAACCGTACCGGAGGCTTGCGGATGTGATTGCACGACGTAGTCCTACTCACTTCCTTAGAGCATATACGTGTGCGTGTTGTGGAAAGACACTACAGTTAAGGTCAAACGTGCTTCTATAATGATAACCCAAAAAAAGCCGTGCGCAGGGAAATGCACCTCTTAGTACTCTAAATGTCCTTACAGTATGTACATGTGTGTATTGGTATCGTGCTGACAATCATAATGACCCCACAATGGGCGAACAGGTTAGGAGCTGGAGAAAATTTTTCTCTGTGATACCGCCGCCGTGCCCGCAACGTTACGCGTGCGAAATCCCTTGGGGTGCTCGCATGCTCGACAACATCCTGTGGTGTACGTGCACCCATTTTAGCTGTCCTAGACTTTTTCCATTTAATAGATGGCTAGGGGCTATCTGTAAGCTGGACGACAATCTCTGCTGTACATGTGCCCATTTTGTTGCCATAGGCGTGATTCTCTCTACAACATAAAGGGCTGGCTGCGTGCCGCATGCTAGACGAGGGCCTCTAATGTACGTACACACATTTTGGCTGTCCTAGGCTTATTCGTCTTTAGAATTATAGCTAGCACCTTTCCGCAGGCCAGACGACGGCCTCTGGGATACGAGCAGCCATTTTGGCTGCCCTAGGCTTTTTCAGTTTGAGATTTTTGACAAGTGGCTTTCGGCGTGCTGTATGGCGATCTCACTTACATACACCCATGTCTGCTGCCATTATATTGTTCTCGTCTACACTAGTGGCTAGCGGTTGTAAACCGGTGCGACCGGTGTTGCGAGCACGCAGATGCTATTCGTGTATATTCGCAGTCAACACGCCCGAAGACGAACAGAAGTGACGGAAATTCATGTTGGGGTTGGCTGCAAGAAGCGTTGTTCTTCAAATGCATATATGTGTTGCATTGATGCGTCGTAATAAAATAGGTACACATGAATACAACTGTACATGTTGTCCACTCCGGCTAGCTTCTCAACAGCTCTACACGCGTGCACGCGCTTCCAGCGGCGTTGCAAGAACAGAGAAAACCGTGCGTCAGGCAAACGACGTACGTCACACGTCGACGTGTTGCGTGGATGTAATATATGTGTATGCCAGCCTCATCTCCTAGTATGTACATATGAGGAACGCACGAACATGTACATATACTACTCATGTATGTGTACGCCTCAGCTTAGTCCACTCTTGCGTGCGTTTGCGGTAACATATATTGCTACTGTATGTGTATGTCGTATCGTATACGCGCGCTTCATACGGCGACGGTGCAAAACGAGAGAACTACGGGCATCGCACAAATGAAATGTGCCGCATGTACACACCAACGACTTCTGTCAGTATGAAGATGTGTTTGTAAGTGAATATACGCTTTGTCCGACTGCTGGGGTAACGCAAACGACTGCGCCGCTGCTGTGGCTGTACGAGAAACTCGCTCTCAACGTACATTGTGTACATATCCACACGTGCTCGTGCACACGCACTGGCTTCTCCCTCTGAAACAATATGAGCTCTCCTTTTATATCAGACATGTGCCTACAGAGGCAGTTCCAACTACCTTACTTATATGTATATATACATGTATTGGTTACGGTTGGACTTCTGTACACAAACTGTTTGATATCAAGGTGGATATGAACATGTATGTAGAAGCAGCAAACAACGCCAGCTGCGGGTATTTCCGTATATTCGCTACAATACACGTAAACGCACATACACACGTACAGACATGAATCTACAACCCTAGAGAGATCCTAGGCGCATACACATAGTATTACTGTGTGCTACACCTCCCTTTCAACACCCGTGTGCAGTAGCGTGCACCTTGCATTCCATCCGAGTACGGCCTCGGCATGCGCTTCCGCCGCTATATAAACATACATATATGTATTTATAAATATATACAAATACCTATATATACATACATAAAGAAAGAGAGAAAGGGAGAGAGATAGAGAGAGAAATATTGATGTACACAGGCCTGAGATTAGATCTGGGTGGTATCGAGGCATAATCATATCCGTGAGCGATCCTTTGTGTCTGTATACTGAATAAATACGCACATCGCCGACAGGAACTAGATTGAGGCGGCCACACACAGATATATACGAGGAGTATGACACATGTAGAAGAGACGTGTAGGTTTATCGCGATCATATAAGATATGAAAACACACATACACATATATGTGTAGAGAGAGAGATAAGAAGAGATACATATGCGTATATATTCATATATACATATCTGTAGTAAAGGATACATAGATCCATGTGTTTGCAGAGATTAAATTGTCGCGGCAGTGACCCTGTTATATCCCGCGTTGCATATCGTAGTCTTTTTTATCATGCACTACTCCCACAACAACCAATGGTGCACTCTTCCGCAGTTAGCAGCCTCCTGTTTGTGCTGCTCTGTTGCTGCTGTCGTTACTCTCAGGGAGACTTTCTTTTGTTGTCGTGTGTGGGGTAGACGCTGTGAAGATACGTCCTACATAGCTGTAGTGATACTAAACGCAACATATATATATGTATATATGTGTATACCTCAGAGTTTTTGCTGACGAGTGTTGTGTGATTCGAGCGTACTACAAGAGTGCTACTGCTTGTGCTACTATTACTCCTGTTGCTGGAAAGTTGTCGTGCCCTGTAGGAGGGTGAGGAAGCCTTTTTTTTAGTGCTGTTCCTTTCTATTATCGGTTGTTTTGCTCCTATTACACCTGCTGTCCTCCTATTACTGCTTCCTGTTCTCTGTTTCTGATAGACTCCTTCCTCCTTTATTCCGTGCTAGTCTAACTGCTGCTGCTGCCACTTTTTTTCATGGCTGCTGCGGCTCCTGCGTTCATGGCTGCTACAGCTTGGTCTTCTACGGCTGCTTCTGCTTCTAATGTGGTGAGTACAGTTGCTGCTACTTCTGATATTACTGTCAATTGCTGGTGTTGGTGCTACTCTCTTTTCCTTTTAGTTAACAGTCGGACTGGTAGTAGATTTCCTGCTTCTAATGCTGCTGCTGCTGCTTCTTTGCATACTTCTGCTTCTGCTACTCTTCTTACTGTCAGTTGCTGTTGTTGTCATTGCTATTACTCTGCTTTCCTTTCATGTAATAATCATTGTAGTAGTAGTGGCAGTACTTGCAGACGATTTGCTGCTTTTAGTGGCACTACTACTGCCGTTGCTGCTGCTTTGAATATTGTTGCTCATTCCACTGGTCGTACTGTCAATTGTTGCTGTTGTTGTTGGTATTGTTGCTGCCGCTGTTGTTGCTATGACTCTCATTCATTTGTAGGTAATAATAAATTCGCTCTTGTCGATTGAAAAGCCGATGGAGCGCATGAAAAACTGAGCGAAGACGAAATTCTAGGGGCAATTGCTCTTACATTATAATACCTCCTTTTCCACTAGCACTGCTACTACGTATACTACTACCAACACTACTACTGCTACTACAACTGCTAATTTTACCGCTACTACGTATTCAAGTAGGACTGCTACTACCACTACTACTACTATTACCCGTATTATAACCACAAGGACGTCTGCTACTACTACTACTACTACAATTACACTCACTATCAGAAAAGAATAAAGCACTGATTTCTCGTGAGCCACAAACATCTCCGTGTGTATAAGCAGTTGCAGTAAACTGTACGCGTGTTACGCGTGTGATAAAGCCTCTGTGTGTTGCGCTTGCGCGAGAGTACATATGTGTGACGACGCTAGCAAGAGTAAACATATATATGTGGCGCTTCCGACAATATATGCACATATAGCTATATATACATATATATACATGTATGATATATATATATACATATATGTATATATATATATATATGCATGTATGATATATATATATACATATATTATATATATACATATATATATATAAATGTGGCGCTGGCGACAGTATAAGCATATGAATACATTATATATATATATGTAACGCATGCGACAGTATATTCATATATACATGTGGCGCTTAGGATAGGGTATGTCGGTAAATTACGTAAGCGTGTTGTGTATCATCATTGCTGGTGAAATACCTCTGTAATACGAACATGCTAGAGATTGCGTGTGTTACTGATTGCACCTGCATGTGTTGGACATTTGCAAGAGAGAATATGCGTTAAAATGTTTTCTGTACTTGTATGAAAGCTGGCGAGGCGTGTTTTCCGGTAGGCAAGGCTCTGATGCCGACGTTTTGCATGCAGACGAATGCTACGCAAAATAGAGCAGCATATCTCAGCCAGCCCCAGTGTTATGATCGTATACTGATGTGACTTGCAGGCTTCAGGCGTGTGTGTAGATACACACACACACACGTCTTCGAGTCCGACAGTCCACTGCTCACAAGAAGACAGAGCTTTTTCCTCCTATTTTGTTGCAACCAAAGATTGCAAAAGCATTATTAGTAGTATTAGTGCTAGTATTAGTATTAGTAGTGATAGTGGTACTCATGGCGGGTGAGTGGTCGTGTTGAAAGTAGTGGTAGTGGCAGTAGGCTTCGAAGAGAGAAGGATTTCCAAGTCAGTTGGAACCTTGCTTAGTTGCATGTGTTAGTGGTGCTGCATGATCCTATTCGCACCTTTACTGATGCCGAACTAATTGAACGTAAACATTTCATGAACATGCACAAAATACACATGAATATACATTATCTTATGTATCTATATCCACATATATATATATATATATATATATATTGCATAGGTTCGGCGAATGTGTGTTACTGGCTATCCTAAGAAGCTGCACTACTACGGAAGGAAAAAGCGCTTTCTGAAAAAGACTTGTGACAAGGAGGATTACTACACCACATACACACACAACGACACGTGGCAACACAGAACATACACAAATGATGCTGCATGCAGCAAGGACCGCTTTACATGTAACATCTGCAATCACATATATGTAAATATACATTCATGTATGTGTAGGTGGACATGTATATATGTTCGTCCGAATGCACCCAAGCATAAGTCAGCTATGCTGTAGATGTCGCAGAGAACGTATCTTTTCGTGAGCTTTCTCCTCCAACGGCGGTGGGATACCTTCTTCATATGAATGGAGTGCCCAAAGACTTCAGAGCATGATATGCGTATCTGTCTGCAGGCACTGCGTATAGCCCCATTTCCTCAGGCCGTCTTCTCTCTCGTAGCTATCAGTATATGTGCATTTTCCAAGCACAGACTTACAGCCGTCGCGCTAATGCTGCCATTCGTTCATTACATATATATAATATATATATATAAATAAATAAATGTTGTCCTGGTGTTGCCAGATCGCATTAGATAGAATGCCGAAGATTTTCCCAGCGGCGCATGATCAGTGAGTTGTGCCCGAACGTGAAGACCGTGACGCCTCCCGTGCGCGTTACTCCTCAAAGTCAGGAGCGTTGAGCGGGCCTGCCGACCATTTATTCACAACGAGACGACGTTTCCTTCCTAGTTTAGAAAATTACAACATGCGCGGGGCATTGCTAGGGGACTTCATATCACGGACACGTACACGTTTAAAGAAATTTGTTGGCAAAGTTATATTCTTCTCGTCAAGGCGCACGCCCTTGTGTGTACACAGCTCCAGTACTAGGAGACTGTCATATTATGAAGATGCCAACACGTAAAAGCGGTCGATTAGTCATATTCTTCTCTTCCTCACTGCAAACGCCCCCGTTTGTGTACACGACTACAGCATGGAAAGCACCCCGAATATGTACGCACGCGCGGGGTAGCAAACACGTTGGCATTCATATTCTTTCCATCACTGGACAGGCTCATGTGTGTACACAGCTACGGTGTGAAAAGAACCCAAAGGGATTACGAACGCGTGACGCATCGGGCACGGCGGCGGTACCATAGAAAAATATCTTTTCCACCTCCAAGCCTGTATGCCTTTTGTGCGCTCATCATGAGTGTCAGTATGTTTCAGTACACACATGTACATATTCTAAGAACATGTAGAATACTGTCGTGCCTTTCCCTGCGCACGCCTCTTTTACAGCTATCATTGGAGAAGCAGATTTGACCTTAACTCTAACATGATTTCAAAACGCGCACACGTGTATACTCTGAGGTGATGCGTAATACTACGACGTGCATATACATGTGCAAGCCTCCCTTAAGGTTATCAATATGCAAGCAAATCCTACCTTAACAGTATGTTTTCACATACACACACAAGTGTACTCTACGGGAATGTGTAATACTAGAAATGCATTCACATGTGAGCATGTGTTACGGGTTTCGTGTGCAACCATAGTTCACACTAGCGTACATATTCGACAACATTAGAACGTGCCTTTATATGCCCGCACGCCTATGTTACAGTTTCTGTAAGATATCTAGAAGAGGTCCACTGAGGTCCACTACAACGTAGCTTATTTTTGCACGGCACTCGCATGGTCTCACGTCTCTCTCTGTTTGTAAGCGTTAAACGACGATCAGTGTGAACGTATACCCAGCGGTAGCGCGCGCTGCTACTGGAGGGGTTTCTGCTGTGTGATATATGTGTCTATATATATATCTATACAAGCATTTACTAGCTTCGATTTGCAAGGTGACAGTATTACTCTGTCATACGTGCGTTTCCGCCTGTTCGAGTGCACGAGCTGAGATCGAGATTGTGTAATAAGCAGCTTGAGAGACCCTAATGATCCGTATACACACATAGGAAGCCTAGTCGGAGAAACTCCAATGTCAGACAAAAAGCTGGTACTTGTCGCATGGATGTCTTTTCGGAAATACTGTTCCTGCAGCCACTTCTTTGTTTAACCTGCTTGTGCTGGTGCGAGTGCTGGGCACCATCACGTTACAAGGTGGTATCATGAAAGAAGGTCTATTTGAAGCCTGTTTGCGGCTTCAACGTGCGTACGCAGTCGCGGGGAACGCCTACTCTGCCATTTGCACGTGGTCAGAACTTCCTACACAGACGTCGTATAGACATACAGACATGGATACACAAACTAGGACATAATTATATAGTAGAGCATAATAGGGCATATTAGGGGCAACCCCATACCTCTACAGCGAAGTCATACTCAGCTGAAGACATTTTTGAGGAAGGAAGAGGGAAGCGTTGGCTCCATCATGACGAAGGCCACCAGCACTGGAGATTTTGTTACCACTGTAAGAGATCCCTTGCTACATAGACATTGGGCATATACTGTGTATGATGACTTTGCATGTTGTACAACCAGCTGCCCGCCATATTTATCAGTCAGTGGATGTGTATATGTTGTGATTTACATACACTCACCAAACACACGTCCACATTTGCAGGCAAAGGATACGTATAAGAAGATGTGTTATCCACTCGAAATGATAATGCATCACGTGGCTATCATTATCATCACTGAATCATACTGCTTTTGACTGCAAACACCTACTGGGTGAGGAGGTATGCTCTTTTCTACGACAATGCCAACCTTATCCATTCGTCTTCATAGCTGCACATGAATGTGATCGAGCACCCTCAACACGAGGGAGAGAACTAGATTGATTGTACGGCAAGTTGTATAGAAACAAGGAGAGACTTGACTGTCAACACGTAAATACAGTAAGAATGAAAGTCATATTGATGATTTACTTGCGGCTACATGTACATTCAGATATGCCCGCATTGCCGAGAGGGACTTTGCGGCTGTTAGTTGTAACTCTACGCAGAACCGTTGTGTAGAGACCGTAGCAGACCTCTACATGAGAACGGCGAGCTTTACGTTTATGTGATCCGCTTCAGTAATTGCTCGTCCCACATTGTCGACACTTAGAACCAAGCACATGTCATCATCCGACGCTGTATAACCGGTGCGCGTAGGCATAGGCCTCTAGATGCTATTGATTTGCTTCGGGGTTATACCTTACACTGATTCCAAATGTGTACATCCGCGCGAATACCCGTACCTTGTAGTTCGCGGCCCAGCAAATTTGCATGTGTATCGTTTCACCTGTCTAGGACACAAAGCCAAGCAGGCAGCCATCGAAGAAACCTCATGTGGCAACAGCAGCAAAGCTGCTACTTGGGCGAGTTTGCCCTATACGGACTTATTTAGAGTCTCGTCTCCGGTAGGTTACTGCCGGCAGCACTGAAGTAGTATACGCTAGGAGAGGGGAAGCGAAACTGAGTAGTCGACTGGAGCACAAGCGACAAGAAGGAGAGCGACATACGAACGAGCACACGCTTATAGCACAAATCAATGCTCCAGGATAGGTACCAAAGCAGTGACGACGCTGCTCATGCGCAGAGTTATCTTGTCGATCGTCGGCACAAGCCCGACGCGTTCCTACCCTGGCAAACTCCTCGAAACTTCCATATTTAGAGCTCTGCTGTATATGCCATACTGCGAAAGCCTTGTATCTACAGGTCCGCTTCAGATCTACAGTTTGCTCAGGAAACAGTCTAGTAGCGGTGCCGGTGTGGGGTTCGCTGTGCGGCTCTCGGCAGTCTCGCTACTACACCGTCCCCAATGTTTCTCCAGACAGAAACTATCCTTGTCCATCTGTCCAGATGTGTCGTGAGCAATGTGTCTGAGGAAAAGATGAAGCTTTTCAGCAGCAAGGCTCCTTCCCTAGGGACGGCGCATTCGCTGTCCACAGTAACATCCCTTCGGTGACTGCACGAAGCACTCTGCCCCTTTTCAGCGTAAACATGCACGTATTTCCTGGTCTTCATGCCTGTAGCTCGTACTCTGCTTGTCAGCTTAATTCGTGACTATGTAAGCTTCCTTCCATCCCACCAGTCACAAGCGTGACAGGGCACTGTGCTGGATCTATAGGGGGGTTCGTAAGTACCAGAGTAGTGCTGCTAAGCTGCGAGAAGGACGTGCAGAAAGGCTCTTTTAAGGATCCATACTCAATGACCACCCAGCCCTTCTAGCTATTGCACTGCTACAGCCAGCAAAGCAGGACGGTGTCACGGAGAGAGGAAACGAGATTTGCCGGGTAGTCTCAGCATAATGATAGGTGCTTTTTCTGCGTACGGGTACCAAAGATGCAACACTGTGACATACTATCCTTCCTGGTTCGCTCACCTCTGTGCTGCGCTCGTGAGTCACCTCTACCGCATGTGGTTTCGGCGATGGCTGACCAGCAGTTCGATGAACAGTGGAGGAGGACAACTCCAACTGCCGTAGGGTACGCCTGCAGCGTTCAGGTGTAGGGTGTAGCCTTGAGGCTGCCATGCCGTAGTGGATGGCTGCGGGGTGCGGCGTGTGGTGGGGTATCACTACCGCACACACGGCCTCGTCCGTCCAGCGGACCGCCCCGTCTTTCATACGGCTGGGAGACCCGCAGCAACGTCCTTCTGCTCCCAGAGCACCAAATGAGTGTCCACGCTGGTGTCCACCAGCTGTTTATGAAGTGGCTGCTGGCGCGGAGGCGATCGCAGTCCATTTCCAGCTGCTACGCACTGCGGGATACGGACAGCCGCTGTATGCGATTCAAGTGCCTTCTGGGTGCTGGTCCTTGGTGACTACAACCGGTGGAGCGTTTGAGGTGTCTCGGCTATATAAGGGAGAACTTACAATGCTGTGAATGGTTTCTCATCCATTGTGGTACGTCCACATCCGCAGTTGTCCCCGGCATGCCATGGTAGTTGATGGCTTATGCAGGCGCCACCGTCTTTGCAAAAAGTTGTGTTGCGCTGACTGGAGCTGCTTACTGCATTATCCTCATGAAATATACACTCCTTGCTGTCTGTGGAACTTCTCTTTGCATCCCCGCCCAGGCCGACTGCATAGACCAAAAAATCAGCTGCGGTGATGCACAGGGACGGCGCATCCTCTGACCCGGTTACAGTAAACGGGTCACGTACGAACACTTAGCGGGCTTGGCACAGGGTCGACTTCTGCCAGGTGTTGGTGAGCCTCTAGCAACAATCGACTCGAAATGGTGCCGGGTGTGCAGGTGCTTATGGCTAAGGCGGCGGTCTCGATACTGCTCTTGAACTTGGCTGCCGTCAACAGCGGTGACTCGCCCGGAGAGGTCTCAACTCTAAAATGCGAAAAAAAGACACTCCCCAACAAAACAGGTAAAGAAGAGGAGTATGGAGGGACTACGCTTCTCTTGGAATCTCAAGCCACATTACCGGGCTCTCTAAGAAAAACTGGAATGCTTAAAAAATGCCCACCTTCGACCCCCCGCTTCGACCCCTCAAGGACGAAGAAGATGCTAAAGAGAGAGTAGTCTCCGTCTACGTGGGCCCAGGGAGCGATACACCTGAGCCGGTGCAAACTGTGATTCCAGGCGCATCAGAGACGACAGACGATGCTTCCGACCAAAAGGACAAAGTAGTGACTCTGACTTTTCCGCAGCTGCCAAATACAAAGAAAACCATTTGCGTACGCTGCCAACCAAGCGGAGACAAACTCGCTGCTAGTAAGCAGGACGAAGGAGAGGCGAAGCGGGTCTGCGTTTTGCAGTGACGGTGACACCACCGCCTCCTCGAGGTAACAACAAATAAACGATTTACCACGGAACAACTTTGAAGTGAGGCACGTGCCTCCAGTTCACGGCATGTGTTGTGGGAATGTTCTGTCACGCAGGTCCGCAGTCGTGCGCTGTTTCGGGCGCCACCGTCGCATTGGGAATCCCAGGAGAGGGAGACACGACGCAGCTTAGCTGTGGATCCGGAATGACGCTGAGCCCGACAGATGAAAAGAAGGTGTTTGCAGATGACTGCACCACCGAAAAGGATTTGAAAAATATGATTCTTACGGCCTTCGCGGAGCGGTCAAAGGGATATTACACGTTGACAGCCCAGAAGAATCCCCCGAAGGAGACGATCTGCTACTTGTGTGAGAAAGGTGCGTCAGAAGCTGAAAAGAGCACCGAGAAGTGCAAAAAAATGGTTGCCCTTCGCGGAGGCTCGCAAACCTCTGCACGAGCGTTGTTTGGCGTCGCACTACCCTGTATTCTGATGTTGCTCTATCTCGCTTGAGCATCCCAGCGGCTGTGTTACATTGTATAACAACGGCGAGGTCAAATAGACTGCGGTGCCGGCAGGCAGCTTTTCATACAACAAGAAGTTGGCCGGCGCTCAAGCACATGTTCAGTCGGTTACCTTGTTGGAGAGCCAATAAAACACGAACCTGTGTTGAACAGCAGATACGGAGGCAGCTGCAGCGACAAGCTCTGCAGTGCGCGCACACGTGCTTGCGTTTGCGGAGGAGAGGTCGCGAAAAGCAATGTACCAGGGCATGAGCCTTTCTAGCTCACACGCCTGACAAGCTTACAGCGATTGATAGCAGGAGAGGGCCAGAGCACTGTACGTACATTGGCAATCTCTGTTGTACGTATATTCCTTTACCCCGAAAGGGTTCTAGTGGCTGCAGTACAATAACCACGATAGTGCGACCATCTTTTATCGACAAAAAGAACTGCTATACCATACACACAGCGACAACATAGAACATACTTAAGTGTTGCTGCATGCAGCAAGGACCGCTTCACATGTAACTCCTGCCATCATATATACGTATATATATATATATATACATGTCTGTGGAGGTGGACATGTATGCAAGTTCGAACTTAATCACCAAAGGATAAGCCAGTTCGGCTGTAGGTCTCGCACAAAACTTTTTTGTAGAATCTTCCCTGCAACGGCGGCGATAGACGTTCTTCATGTGGATGGCGTGCTCGAAGACTTCAGAACATGACATGCTTATCTGCCTGCAGACACTGCGAATAGCCACATTTCCTCAGGGTGTCTTCTCGTAGGTATCAGTGTATACTAATTCCCATGCACAGTCTTACAGCCGCCGCGCTGATGCTGCCCTTTCTTCAATATACATACATATATATATGCTGACGAGGCGTTGCCAGATGGCATTGGATAGAGCTAGTAATGCTTTCATTTTTGCAGAAGGTTTCCTCGGCAGCGAGTAATGAGTGAGTTGTGCTAAAACGTGAATAGCGTGACGCCTACAGCCGTCCTTACTCCTGCAACGTTAGGAGCGTCGAAAGCTCAAACACTTTTCTGGGTGGGCCTGCGGACAATTTATCTAGAATGAGGCGACGTTTTCTTCCTATTTGAAGAAATAACGGCAATCGTGGGATCCCATCAGGGGACTCTCATCTTGCGCAGGCGTACACGTGTGACAGAATAGTTGTTGGCAACATTATGTTCTTCTCAAGAGGCACGCCCCTGTGTTAACACAGCCCCAGTATTAAGGGACTTTCATCTCATGGAGACGCACACATGTTAACTGTTTGCTCCGTCATATTCCTCTCACTGGATATGCCTCCGTTGGTGTAAACAGCTACTGAGTGAAAAGCAATCCGAGAAGTAGGGGCCGGGCACGATGGCAGTCATATTCCTCTCCTCACTGGTCAGGCCCATGGATGTACACAGCTAACATGTGAAAAGCACCCCAATTACGGACGCGTTACGTTGCGGGCAGGGCGGCGGTACCACGCAGAAAAATCCTCTCCAGCGTCCAGTGTGTCTGCCCATTGTGCGGTCATCACGAAGGACAGTCTGTATCGATACACATATATACATACTCCAGGACATGCAAAGCACTAAGACGTGCATTTTCCCGCGCACCCCTCTTTATACAAGCAGATTCGACCTCAAATGTAGTATATTTTCACAACAGGCACATGTGTGTATACAAAGTAATGTGTAACACTACGATGTGCATTAGCATGGGCATCCCTCCGTTACGGTCATCAACATGAAAGCAGATCCTACCTTAATAATATGTTTTCACACACACACACACACACACGTGTGTACTCTAAGCAAATGTGTGATACTAGAAAATGCATTTACATTTGCGAACCTGTGTTACGGTTTCCGTGCGCAACCATATTCTACACTAGCCTGCATACTCTACAAAAATGTGTAATATGAGAACGTGCCTTTGTATGCCGGCACGCCTATGTTGGGTTTCCGTAGAATATTATATAAGAAGCCTACCATAACTTAACATAATTTTACACGGTACTCGTGTCTTCTCACGTACCGCTCTCTCTGTGAGCGTAAAACGACGACCAGACTGACCGTATAACCAGCGCTAGAGCCCGCTACTACTGGAAGGGGTTCTGCTGTGTCTCACATGTATGTATGAGTTTGTATATATGCACATGCAGGTACTAGCTTCGTTTTGCAGTGCAACAGTACCACTCCTTCTAGACCCTAGCTGTCCTACGTGCGTTTCTGCCTGTTTGGTTGCATGATTGCACGAGCTGAGATTCAAATTATATAGTGGTGGTCCCAGGGACTCGAGTAATCTGTATACACACAAAGGAAGCCTAGTAAGAGAAAGTTAAATGTCACGCAGAAAAAATGAGACTTCTTGCATGAGAAAGTGCCTTTCAGAGATATTGTGCCTGCGGCCACTTCTTTATATGAGCTGCTTTTGCTGCTGCGAGTGCTCGGCATCACCACGTTACACGGTTTTGTCATCAAAGGAGGTTTATACGAAGCCTGTTTGAGGCTTCAGCGTGCGCACGCACTGGCGAGAAACGCCTCCCCTGCCATTTGCACGTGGTTAGGATTTCCACCATGGCCGTCGCATCGACGTACAGACACACATACACACAGCAGGACATGAGTATACAGTAGAGAATAGGGCATATTAAGGATAACCCCATACGTCTACAACAGACGCATAATCGGCGGTGAACACTTCTAAAGAAGGGAAAGAGAAGCTTTGGTTCCGTCAGAAGAAAGGCCACTAGCACCAGGGAGGTCATTTGACTACTGTAGGAATTCACTTGCTACATGCACATCGGGCTTATACGTGCGTATGACTTTGTTTGTTGTACAACCGGCTGCCGTCTACGTATACCAGTTAGTGGTTGTGTACAGGTTAGCGTGTACATGGACTCACCAAACATATATCCATGTTTGCCGGCAGAGAAAACGTATGAGAACGTGCGCCATCTTTTTAGAATTATTTTCATCACGTGACTATCATGGTTGTCACTGCGTTATAATGCTTTCCACTGCAAGCACGTACTGCGTTAGGAGGTATTTTCTTCTCTACGATAATATCTACCCTCTCCACTCGTCTTCACAGCATCAGATGTATATGGATAAAGACAACCAACACGATGGTGAGAGATGGACTGATTGTACATCAGGGATTATTAACAGTGTATTAACAGGACAGACTCGTCTGTCGACAAGCAAATACAATCAGATTGAGAATCATGATGATGATGATGAGTAGCAGACATCTACGTAAGAGTGGCTCGCTCTACATTTACGTAATCCGCTTCAATTAATACTTGTTCTACATTCTCGACAGGTAGAACCAGTCACATACAGCCGTTGCCAACGTATATGTCGGGTGCGCCTAGGCATGGGCCTCTACATGCTATTGATTTGTTTCGGAGTGGTACCTTACATTAACGTAAAATACATACATACGCGCGAATATGCGTATTTTGTGTTTTGCGGGTAGGCACATTTGCATGTGTATCACTTGGCATGTCTAGAGACCCAGCGTCAAGCAGGTAGCTATCGAAGAAAGTTCATGTGGCGACAGCAGCAGAGTTTTTAAGCAATTAATACTTGTTCTACATTCTCGACAGGTAGAACCAGTCACATACAGCCGTTGTCAACGTATACGTCGGGTGCGCCTAGACATGGGCCTCTACATGCTATTGATTTGTTTCGGAGTGGTACCTTACATTAACTTTAAATAAATACATACGCGCAAATATGCGTATTTTGTGTTTTGCGGGTAGGCACATTTGCGTGTCTATCACTTGGCATGTCTAGAGACCCAGCGTCAAGCAGGTAGCTATCGAAGAAAGTTCATGTGGCGACAGCAGCAGAGCTTTTAAGTGAGTGAATGTGCCCTATATGGACTGGTTTAGAGTCACGTCTCCCGTGGGTTGCTGCCGGCAACACTCATGAAGTGTATGTAAGGAGAGCGGAAGCGAAACAGAGTAGTCGACTGGAGCACAAGCGACAACATGGAGAGGGAGATACAAAGGAACATACAAAGGAACATACAACCATAGCACAACTCAATGCTACAGGAGGGATACGAAAGCAGTGACGACGCTGCTCACTCCAGACTTTCCTAATCAATCGTCGGCACAAGCCACGCGCGTCCGTACAGTGGCAAACTTTTGGAAAGCTGTATATCTAGAGTTCTGCCGTATATGTCATACTACGGAAGCTTCAATCTGCGATACTACTTCAAATTTACGGTATGCCCAGGAGACACTGCAGTAGCGGTGCGAGGGTCCGCGGTGCGGCTCTAGTGGGTCCCCCTACTACGTCAACCCCAATGTGTTTCAATCCGAAAGCTATCTTTTTTCATCTATTCAAAGCTTTTGTGGGCAGTGTGTCTGTATAGAAAGAGACAAATCCTTCAGCAGCAGGGCTCCTTCCCTGGAAAGCTATCTTTTTTCATCTATTCAAAGCTTTTGTGGGCAGTGTGTCTGTATAGAAAGAGACAAATCCTTCAGCAGCAGGGCTCCTTCCCTGGAAACGGTATATTGGCTGTCCACAGCCACACTCCTTCGGCGAATGGACGGGAGGCTCTTCCCCTTTTCAAAGTAAACTTGGAGGTCTTTGCTTGTCTTCATGCCTGCAGCTCCTACTCTGCTTGGCAGCTTTTCTCCAGCCTATGTAAACTCCCTTCCATCTCACCAGTTACAGGCGTCTCCACGCGGCAGTCGGCAGTGACTTGTGCGCTGCGCAACGGTGTCCGCCAGGGCCGTCGCGCTCCCGCAGTCAACATGGCACTGTGCTGAATCTAAAGGTGTTCATGAACACCGGACGCTTGCCTCTCAGCCACAAATAAAACTTACAGAAAGGCTTTTGCAGGGAGAGACACTCGAGGGACGCACAGCCCTTCTAGCTATCGCCCTGCTACAACCAGCACAGCAGGACGATGTCACGGAGAATGGAAAACAGATCTGCGGGATCTTCCAAACCGACAGCTAGCTGTTTTTGCCGGGCACACTATCCTTCCTGATTCGCTGGCCTCTGAGCTATGCACGCGTTTCACCTCTTCCGCAAGTGGACCCGTCCGACGAAGAGTGGAGGAAGACAATACCAAATGCCGTGTGATACTCCTGCAACGTTCCGCTGCAGGGTGAAGCCTTGATAGTGTCGTGCCCATAGTGGTTGGTTGGGGGATGCGGCGTGTGGTGGGATACCACCTCTGCACACATGGGCTCGTCAGTCCAGGGGACCGCCCCATATTTCATACGGCTGCAACGTCCTTCTGCTCCCAAAGCACCAGGTGGTTGTCTACCTGGGTATCCACCAGTTGTTCATGAAGTGATTGTTGGCGCGGAGGCCGTCGCAGTCCATTTCCAGCTTATACACACTGGGAGATACGGACAGCCGCTGTCTGCGACTCAAGTGCCTTTCGGTTGCTGATCTTCAATCAGTACAACCGGTGGAGCGTTTGAGTTCTTTGACTATCTAGGGGAAGACTTAATAATGCTGTTATTGGTTTATCATCCGTTGTGGTACGTCCACATATGCAGTTGTCCGCAGCGTGCCGCAGTTGTTCATGGTCTATGCAGGCGCCACCGTTTGTGGAGATAGTTGTGTTGCGTTGACTGGAGCTGCTTTCTGCTTTATCCTCATGGGATTATTGCTCCTTGCCGTCTGTAAAACATCTCTCCGCATCCCAGCCTAGGCCGACTGCATATAAAGGTCAGCTGCACGGATGCAAAAGTACGGTGCATCCTATGACCCGTTGACAGAAAACGGCTCAGGCACAAAGACTCAACGGGCGTCGGTCCCGGCACAAGGTCGACGGCTGCCAGGTTTTAATATGCCTCTAGCGACAAGCGACTTCGGATGGCGACGGGTGTGCAGATGCTCGTGACTACGACGGCGGTCTTGGTACTGCGCTTGAGCTTCGCTGCCGCCGGCGGTGACGTCTTCTCCAAAGAGATTCAGACTCTAACATGCAAGAGTACGACAGGCTCTCAAAGAGAAGTTCAAATTGGGGCGGATGGAGAGGTTGCGGTTCTCACAGAAGGGCACGCCACGTTACCAGGCTCCAAGATAAAACTGGAGTGCCCAGCAAGAAACCATACCTTCGACCCCGAGCTTCAATCCCTTGGTGGCAAAACGGAAGATAAAAAGAGAATAGAGTCGGTCTACGTGGACTTAAAGATCAACACATCTGAGCCGTTGCAAACTGCGATTCGAGGCGCAACAGGGACGACAGACGGTGCACCCAGCAACGACAACACAACAGTGACTCTGACTTTTCCGCAGCTGCCGAATACACAGAATACGATCTACATACGCTGCAAACCGACTACTGCTGGAGAACCCCTAGACACTGACAGCGCAGACGTGGGAGGAGATGCGAAGAAGGTCTGCGTTTTTGCAGTGACGGTGACACCACCACTCCCACAAGGTAAGAACAAATAACTAGTTTACCACGTTTGATGGCTGGAGCGAGGCACTTGAGTCCAACTCACAGCATGTTTGGGAAATGTTCTGTCACACAGGTCCACAATCGTGCGCCGTTCCGGGCAGCGTCGTTTTGGGAATCCCAGGTGAGGGAGACACGACGCAGTTTAGCTGTGGATCCGAAATGAAGCTGAGCCAGACAGATGAAAAGAAGGTCTATTCGAATGACTGCATAACTTAAGAGGGCTTGAAAGATATGACGCTTACGCTCTCCGCGGGCACGTCACAAGGTTATTACACATTGAAAGCGGAGAAGAAGCCCCCGAACAAAACGATTTGCTATTTGTGTGAGAAAGATGGAGCAGCTGGCGCAGAGACCACCGAGAAGCGCAAAATATTGATCGTCCTTCTCGGAGGCTCCACACCATTTGCACGTTCTGTGTTTGGCGTCGCACTACCCTGTGTACTGGCGTTGCTTCATCTCGCTTGAATACCCCTGCAACTGTGTAACATTGTGCAACAACAGCGAGGTTAGACAGATTTCGGTGCCTGCAAGCAGCTTTAAATACTGAGCTATGTTACGTGAGCCATAGCAGGAAGCCGGATGGTGCATAAGCACATGTCCAGTTGGATCCGTTGTCGGAGAGCCACTAAAGCGGAGCCTGTGTTGGACAGCAGATACGGAGGCAGCTTCAGCGACCAGTCGCGCAGCGCACCCACACACGTATGCGTGTGCGGGGGAGATATTGCGAGAAGCAAAGTATCACGGATTAAGCCTTTCTAGCCCACACGCCTAACAGGCTTGCAGCCATTGACAGTGCGAGAGGGCCCAAAGCAATGTACGTACAGCGGCATTCTCTACTGTACGTATACACCTTTAGCCCCTGGAAGTGTTTTAGTGGTTGTAGTATAGGAATGAATGTGATGCAACCATATTGTGTCGACCCGCGTGACCTTGATGTAGGCAGCCAGTGCATGTGTCTTCTAGGCTGCATCAGCTAGTGTCCTGCCTGTTTGCCTCCAAAATGCAAAATTGTGCATACATCGTCGGCGTGCGTAATTCGGATAAATTTGCACGGCGCACAGTGTCGAACTTTGATAGTGAGCACCACGCACGTGTGTTGAGGCAGTGAAGATCCAACACTTTCCGTGAGGATAGATCACTACAGAGCCACGCAAGTGACAGCGAGTAGTCCCAGCAGACCTCTACGTTAGGCGTTGGGCGACAGCGCTGCAGGTCCTAGTGTCAATACAGCCCCACACACAGATAGTGCGTATACATGCGTGTGACTTAGTAAGTTATATATGAGTTGGCAAGCGTGTCACTACATTTTTATACTTGAACAGCGCCTACATACACTTATGACTTTGTATGATATATAAATGGTGTGACACGCGTGTCAGTATGCGTGTACATGCACATAGGGAATATATATACACGTATAACTTTATATGTAGTATATGTACGTACGCATCGGGTGTATATAGATACGTAGGAGTTTGTAGGTTACATGCACAAGTTGATGAGCGGATAGGAATATTGGTACAGTCGTACCTACACATAAAGTGTATATATGCACGTATGAATTGATATTAATGAGCTGACAGGCGTGTGTGCACGCGACGTCATCAGATAGGGTGGGGCAAAGGTTGTGACGTGATTAAAAACTCCTGAATATTCCGCTGCTTTAGTATATGACTGGATACTTGTGGATTAAGGGGTGCACACGTACACTCCCTATAAATACGGAAACTGCAGCCAAAAAGAAAGTATATCACAGTTGTACGTCTAACGGTATAGGAATTGCATGGCTTCGGTAAGAAAGTGATGGTGTTGTATGAAGAGGAAGTCCCAGTGAAACAACAACCCAGCGTTGGCGTCGTGCCCTGGACACGGACCGAAAGGTACTGCGACACTAGTGCATACTGTACACACGAACATACGCACATTGGTGCGGTGGACGCCCAGGAGTTTACGATGTAAGGGACGGGGCACAGCTCGATACCCTATTAGTACAGAATTGAGTAAGACACTTAGATGTCTGCTGTGGATGCTGCTACAGTTTTCCACACGTACACACGTATACGTACATTATATATATATATGTTTACACATGCCCGGAGACGTGTGAATTGTTGGCGAGAGGCGGATTATTGATATGCGCACTCCGTTAGAATTAGCACAATCACAACAAACATGTAGCAGCAGCACTAGGAGCAAGTAGCAGCAGCAGCACTAGGAGCAAGTAGCAGCAGCAGCACTAGGAGCAAGTGGCAGCAGTAGTACCAGCAAGTAGCAGCAGCAGTAGCAGCACGCAGCAGCTGCAGTAGCAGCAGCAGTAGCAGCAGGAGTAGCAGCAAGTAGCAGCAGCAGTAGCAGCAAGTTGCAGCAGCAGTAGCCGCAAGTAGCAGCAGCAATAGCCGCAAGTAGCAGCAGCAGTAGCAGCAGCAGTAGCAGTAAGTAGCAGCAGCAGTAGTAGCAGTAGCAGCAAGAAGCACCAGTACGCAGCAGGAGGTGCCAGCAAGCAGCAGGAAGTACGAGCAAGCAGCGGAAAGTACCAGCAAGCAGCAGGAATTAGCATTAGCAGCAGCAACAGTTAGCGTGCCGCCATCGAAATTGGAATGACACCACGTCGAGGTATGAGACCTGCTCACAAGACAGCTGCTGCAGATCACGCATGTGAAGTCTCCATAGTGCTTTCTGCTCCATGTGTACTAGTCGGGACAATTCATGCTGCAGCACGCGCCTCAAGGCGTTCCTTTGATTAGCCTGAGGTAGTAAGATAGGAGTCCCGTCTTTCTTGGAAGCGTCATGGACAGATGAGTCTCGAGAACTTGAGACACGTAAAAGCAAGAGGCTTTAGTGCTCTCAGAAAACACTGCCTGTGTTTCTGCCGCTGAGGGGGCGGAGGTGGACGCATGTGTGTGTATAGGAGCGGTGTGGTGATTGTGCTGTTTGCGTCACTCTTCATTGTATATTTTCGCAGTAGACTAGCAGCTGCTCTGTCTGCTTTGTGTAGAATAGGTCAGAAACAAAAGCGACTTCGTCGTATCTCAGTGACACCCCAAACCATTGAATGCACTGCCAGTGCTCCTTGATACATGATGGGCCATGCGGGACAACGTTCATTGGTGTACGTACACCCATTTTAGTCGCCATAGACGTATGCCTTCTGGTAGATCGCCGGCAGCTATCTGTAAGCTGGACAAAGATCTCTGGTTCACATACACCCATTTCTATTACCGAAGGCCTAATTCTTACTACACATAGAGCCAGCGGCTCACCGCGTGTTGGAAGAAGGCCTCTAGTGTACTTACAACCAATTTGACTGCCCTAAAGTTATTCGTCTTCAGAGTCATAGCTACCAGCTCTCCGCATGCAAGACGACAGCCTCTGGTGTACATACATACACCCATTTTGGGTGCCCTAGGGTTCTTCATTCCGAGATTATGGCTAGCGGCTTTCAGCATGCTGAATGGCGACCTCATCTCCACATACGCCCATGTCTGCTGTCATTGAATTGTTCTCCTTCACAGTATGGTTGGCGGCTTTATACATTTGCGGCGTCGCGAACACGCATTAGCGTATCATGTATAATCGCAGCCAAGATGCCCCAAGACGAACAAAAATGACGGTGAGTTAGGTTTGTGGTGGCCGCAAGTGTCGTCTTTAAGATGCATTCATGTGGCCTATTGGTGCATCGTTGTGAAATATGTCCACATGAATACAAATTTTCTTGTCCACTGCGGTTGGTTTCACATTCGTTCTATACGCGTGCACGCGCTTTTAGCGAAGTTGCAAAAAGAGCGGAAAACGTACGCCAGGCAGACGGCATACGTCATATATGTCAACGTGTTGCGTGGGTATGTAGTATATGCATATGCTAGCCTTATCGTTCAGTGCATACATATGAGGAACGCACACGCATGTATATAGACTACTCATGTATGTGATTGCCTTAGCTTGTACTATGTCTGCCGTAATATACACAACTAGTGTGTGTATAGGTAAATATCGTGTGTGGACGCCTGATACAGCGACGTGGCAAAACGAGAGAACTATGGACGCCACGCAAATGACGTGCGCTTCATACACATGCCAACGTGTTGTGTCATTATAAACATACGTTTGTAGGTGAGCTTAAGGTTCGTCCGGCTGTTTAGGTAACACAAACGACTGTGCCGCTGCTGCAGCTGTACGAAAAACGCGCATCTCAACATAGGTTTGTGACACGCGTGCTCGTCGGCACATGTGCTCGTGCAAACACATTGGCTTCTCCCTCTAGAAACATATGAGCTTTTCTTTTCTTTCTGGTATATGCCTACGCAGACGCCCCTGACGACCTTCTTTTCATCAGTATATATATATAAATATATATATATACATATATATTGGTCAGGGTACGAGTTCTGTATACGAGTTGTTCGCTGTCAACATGGATATGAGCGTGTAGGGAAAAGAAGCAAACAACACCAGCTGCAGTTTTCTATTCTTACAGCACACACGAACGCCTATATACATATATAAACATTTATGTACAACGCTACATAGATACTACTTGCATACACATAGTATTACTGTGTACTTTACTTCCCTTTCAACACCCGTGTGCAGCGGCATGCGCCTACAAATCCATCCGGGTACAATTCTAACATGCGCTTTCGCCGCCACATATACACATATACACACATATGTACATGTATATACACATATATACATATATATATTGATGTGCACGGTCCTGGTGTCGGAGCTGTGTGGTATTGAGACATAGACATAACCGTAGAGCGTTCCCTTTTATTTGTATATAAGTAGACAAGCGCGTCGCCTGCAAGAACTAGATTGAGGCGGCCACACACATACATATACGAGCAGCATCACACACGTAGAGGACACATGAAGGTATCTCGTGATCATCCCACATAAAGCTAGGTGGAACAGATCAAGGCGCAATGTATAGAAATACACATATGCAGATGTGTATATGTGTGGTAAAGCTAGTTAGATCAGATCAAGGCGCAATTTATAGAAACACACATATACTTATGTGTGTAGAGAGAGAGACAAGAAGAGATACATATACGTACATATTTATATATACAAATCGATAATATAGAATGTATAGATCTATGTGTTTGCAGAGATTATAGTGTCGCGGCAGTGACCCTGTTTTATTTTGCGCTGCATGTCTTAGCCTGTAGCATGATGGTTCACGTCTACAACAGCCACCGCTACAATCTTCCGCATTATGCAGCCACCTGTTTGTGCTGCTCTGTTGCTGCTGTTGTCGCTGTCGTTACCCTCAGGAAATCGTTCTTTTGTTGTTGTCTGTAGGGTAGATGTTGTAGAGATACGGGCTATATAGCTCCAGTGAAAGTAATACAATATACGTATATGTATATGTTAGAGCTCTTGCTGACGTGTGCTGTGTGATTCTACTGTACTACTAGACTGCCACTGTTTGTGCTATTATTGCTGGTGCTGCTGAAAAATTGTCGCGCCCTTCGCGGCGGGTGGAAAATCCTACTTTTTCACTGCTGCTGTTCTTACTACCACCGGTTAGTTGCATCCTCTCATACCTGCTGTCCTTCTGGTACTGCTTCCGGCTCTCTGTTGCTGATGAACCTCCTATCGTTTTTTCCTTCGCTCTAGCTGCTGTAGCTGCTGCTTTCATGGAGCCTGCAGCTGCCGTTTCCATGGCTGCTGCAGC
>NW_026699825.1:0-74172 GCF_030435755.1 Ochotona princeps | reverse complement strand
CTGAAGTTGCCTGTCAATGTGGAGTTGGTGGCATGTGAAACCCGCATGTGGAGCATTCGTTTGTGTGGGATGCTCACCAAGCTTCATTTCAGTCTTAGGTACTCAAAGGGCACTAAGCATAGAGTGTGAAAACTGAGTTTCCTTGAGAGCTGCTTGTATGCCTGATGTTGTGTGAAATTAGTGAGCCAAATGGAGTTGTTCTCCCACAAGAACCACTCGGCTGATCCTTCTTCAATATGCCCTTCACCGACATGCTGTGTTTCCTTGATTGAATTAGCTCTCACACCAATATTTGCGTCTAGAGCCTTTGCATTGAGGGCTATCTGAAAACGGCTGTGGCGCTGAAGTTGCCTGTGAATGTGGAGTTGGTGGCATGTGAAACCCGCATGTGGAGCATTCGTTTGTGTGGGATGCTCTACCAGGTTCATTTCAGTCCTAGGCACTCAAAGGGCACTAAGCATAGAGTGTGAAAACTGAGTTTCCTTGAGAGCTGCTTGGAAGCCTGATGGTGTGTGAAGTTAGTGAGCCAAATGGAGTTGTTCTCCCACAAGAACCACTCGGCTGATCCTTCTTCAATATGCCCTTCACCAACATGCAGTGTTTCCTTGATTGAATTAGCTCTCACACCAATATTTGCGTCTAGAGCCTTTGCATTGAGGGCTATCTGAAAACGGCTGTGGCGCTGAAGTTGCCTGTGAATGTGGAGTTGGTGGCATGTGAAACCCGCATGTGGAGCATTCGTTTGTGTGGGATGCTCTACCAGGATCATTTCAGTCCTAGGCACTCAAAGGGCACTAAGCATAGAGTGTGAAAACTGAGTTTACTTGAGAGCTGCTTGGAAGCCTGATGGTGTGTGAAGTTAGTGAGCCAAATGGAGTTGTTCTCCCACAAGAACCACTCGGTTGATCCTTCTTCAATATGCCCTTCACCAACATGCAGAGTTTCCTTGATTGAATTAGCTCTCACACCAATATTTGCGTCTAGAGCCTTTGCATTGAGGGCTATCGGAAAATGGCTGTGGTGCTGAAGTTGCCTGTGAATGTGGAGTTGGTGGCATGTGAAACCCGCATGTGGAGCATTCGTTTGTGTGGGATGTTCTACCAGGTTCATTCCTAGATAATGCACTCAAAGGGCACTAAGCATAGAGTGTGAAAACTGAGTTTCCTTGAGAGCTGCTTGGAAGCCTGATGGTGTGTGAAGTTAGTGAGCCAAATGGAGTTGTTCTCCCACAAGAACCACTCGGCTGATCCTTCTTCAATATGCCCTTCACCAACATGCAGTGTTTCCTTGATTGAATTAGCTCTCACACCAATATTTGCGTCTAGAGCCTTTGCATTGAGGGCTATCTGAAAACGGCTGTGGCGCTGAAGTTGCCTGTGAATGTGGAGTTGGTGGCATGTGAAACCCGCATGTGGAGCATTCGTTTGTGTGGGATGCTCTACCAGGATCATTTCAGTCCTAGGCACTCAAAGGGCACTAAGCATAGAGTGTGAAAACTGAGTTTCCTTGAGAGCTGCTTGGAAGCCTGATGGTGTGTGAAGTTAGTGAGCCAAATGGAGTTGTTCTCCCACAAGAACCACTCGGCTGATCCTTCTTCAATATGCCCTTCACCAACATGCAGAGTTTCCTTGATTGAATTAGCTCTCACACCAATATTTGCGTCTAGAGCCTTTGCATTGAGGGCTATCGGAAAATGGCTGTGGTGCTGAAGTTGCCTGTGAATGTGGAGTTGGTGGCATGTGAAACCCGCATGTGGAGCATTCGTTTGTGTGGGATGCTCTACCAGGTTCATTCCTAGATAATGCACTCAAAGGGCACTAAGCATAGAGTGTGAAAACTGAGTTTCCTTGAGAGCTGCTTGGAAGCCTGATGGTGTGTGAAGTTAGTGAGCCAAATGGAGTTGTTCTCCCACAAGAACCACTCGGCTGATCCTTCTTCAATATGCCATTCACCAACATGCAGTGTTTCCTTGATTGAATTAGCTCTCACACCAATATTTGAGTCTAGAGCCTTTGCATTGAGGGCTATCTGAAAACGGCTGTGGCGCTGAAGTTGCCTGTGAATGTGGAGTTGGTGGCATGTGAAACCCGCATGTGGAGCATTCGTTTGTGTGGGATGCTCTACCAGGTTCATTTCAGTCGTAGGTACTCAAAGGGCACTAAGCATAGAGTGTGAAAACTGAGTTTCCTTGAGAGCTGCTTGGAAGCCTGATGGTGTGTGAAGTTAGTGAGCCAAATGGAGTTGTTCTCCCACAAGAACCACTCGGCTGATCCTTCTTCAATATGCCCTTCACCAACATGCAGTGTTTCCTTGATTGAATTAGCTCTCACACCAATATTTGCGTCTAGAGCCTTTGCATTGAGGGCTATCTGAAAACGGCTGTGGCGCTGAAGTTGCCTGTGAATGTGGAGTTGGTGGCATGTGAAACCCGCATGTGGAGCATTCGTTTGTGTGGGATGCTCACCAAGCTTCATTTCAGTCCTAGGCACTCAAAGGGCACTAAGCATAGAGTGTGAAAACTGAGTTTCCTTGAGAGCTGCTTGGAAGCCTGATGGTGTGTGAAGTTAGTGAGCCAAATGGAGTTGTTCTCCCACAAGAACCACTTGGCTGATCCTTCTTCAATATGCCCTTCACCAACATGCAGAGTTTCCTTGATTGAATTAGCTCTCACACCAATATTTGCGTCTAGAGCCTTTGCATTGAGGGCTATCTGAAAACGGCTTTGGCGCTGAAGTTGCCTGTGAATGTGGAGTTGGTGGCATGTGAAACCCGCATGTGGAGCATTCGTTTGTGTGGGATGCTCTACCAGGTTCATTTCAGTCGTAGGTACTCAAAGGGCACTAAGCATAGAGTGTGAAAACTGAGTTTCCTTGAGAGCTGCTTGGAAGCCTGATTTTGTGTGAAGTTAGTGCGCCAAATGGAGTTGTTCTCCCACAAGAACCACTCGGCTGATCCTTCTTCAATATGCCCTTCACCAACATGCAGTGTTTCCTTGATTGAATTAGCTCTCACACCAATATTTGCGTCTAGAGCCTTTGCATTGAGGGCTATCTGAAAACGGCTGTGGCGCTGAAGTTGCCTGTGAATGTGGAGTTGGTGGCATGTGAAACCCGCATGTGGAGCATTCGTTTGTGTGGGATGCTCTACCAGGTTCATTCCTAGATAATGCACTCAAAGGGCACTAAGCATAGAGTGTGAAAACTGAGTTTCCTTGAGAGCTTCTTGGAAGCCTGATGGTGTGTGAAGTTAGTGAGCCAAATGGAGTTGTTCTCCCACAAGAACCACTCGGCTGATCCTTCTTCAATATGCCCTTCACCAAATGCAGTGTTTCCTTGATTGAATTAGCTCTCACACCAATATTTGCGTCTAGAGCCTTTGCATTGAGGGCTGTCTGAAAACAGCTGTGGCGCTGAAGTTGCCTGTGAATGTGGAGTTGGTGGCATGTGAAACCCGCATGTGGAGCATTCGTTTGTGTGGGATGCTCTACCAGGTTCATTCCTAGATAATGCACTCAAAGGGCACTAAGCATAGAGTGTGAAAACTGAGTTTCCTTGAGAGCTGCTTGGAAGCCTGATGGTGTGTGAAGTTAGTGAGCCAAATGGAGTTGTTCTCCCACAAGAACCACTCGGCTGATCCTTCTTCAATATGCCCTTCACCAAATGCAGTGTTTCCTTGATTGAATTAGCTCTCACACCAATATTTGCGTCTAGAGCCTTTGCATTGAGGGCTATCTGAAAACGGCTGTGGCGCTGAAGTTGCCTGTCAATGTGGAGTTGGTGGCATGTGAAATCCGCATGTGGAGCATTCGTTTGTGTGGGATGCTCTACCAGGTTCATTTCAGTCCTAGGCACTCAAAGGGCACTAAGCATAGAGTGTGAAAACTGAGTTTCCTTGAGAGCTTCTTGGAAGCCTGATGGTGTGTGAAGTTAGTGAGCCAAATGGAGTTGTTCTCCCACAAGAACCACTCGGCTGATCCTTCTTCAATATGCCCTTCACCAAATGCAGTGTTTCCTTGATTGAATTAGCTCTCACACCAATATTTGCGTCTAGAGCCTTTGCATTGAGGGCTGTCTGAAAACGGCTGTGGCGCTGAAGTTGCCTGTGAATGTGGAGTTGGTGGCATGTGAAACCCGCATGTGGAGCATTCGTTTGTGTGGGATGCTCTACCAGGTTCATTCCTAGATAATGCACTCAAAGGGCACTAAGCATAGAGTGTGAAAACTGAGTTTCCTTGAGAGCTGCTTGGAAGCCTGATGGTGTGTGAAGTTAGTGAGCCAAATGGAGTTGTTCTCCCACAAGAACCACTCGGCTGATCCTTCTTCAATATGCCATTCACCAACATGCAGTGTTTCCTTGATTGAATTAGCTCTCACACCAATATTTGAGTCTAGAGCCTTTGCATTGAGGGCTATCTGAAAACGGCTGTGGCGCTGAAGTTGCCTGTGAATGTGGAGTTGGTGGCATGTGAAACCCGCATGTGGAGCATTCGTTTGTGTGGGATGCTCTACCAGGTTCATTTCAGTCGTAGGTACTCAAAGGGCACTAAGCATAGAGTGTGAAAACTGAGTTTCCTTGAGAGCTGCTTGGAAGCCTGATTTTGTGTGAAGTTAGTGCGCCAAATGGAGTTGTTCTCCCACAAGAACCACTCGGCTGATCCTTCTTCAATATGCCCTTCACCAACATGCAGTGTTTCCTTGATTGAATTAGCTCTCACACCAATATTTGCGTCTAGAGCCTTTGCATTGAGGGCTATCTGAAAACGGCTGTGGCGCTGAAGTTGCCTGTGAATGTGGAGTTGGTGGCATGTGAAACCCGCATGTGGAGCATTCGTTTGTGTGGGATGCTCTACCAGGTTCATTCCTAGATAATGCACTCAAAGGGCACTAAGCATAGAGTGTGAAAACTGAGTTTCCTTGAGAGCTTCTTGGAAGCCTGATGGTGTGTGAAGTTAGTGAGCCAAATGGAGTTGTTCTCCCACAAGAACCACTCGGCTGATCCTTCTTCAATATGCCCTTCACCAAATGCAGTGTTTCCTTGATTGAATTAGCTCTCACACCAATATTTGCGTCTAGAGCCTTTGCATTGAGGGCTGTCTGAAAACAGCTGTGGCGCTGAAGTTGCCTGTGAATGTGGAGTTGGTGGCATGTGAAACCCGCATGTGGAGCATTCGTTTGTGTGGGATGCTCTACCAGGTTCATTCCTAGATAATGCACTCAAAGGGCACTAAGCATAGAGTGTGAAAACTGAGTTTCCTTGAGAGCTGCTTGGAAGCCTGATGGTGTGTGAAGTTAGTGAGCCAAATGGAGTTGTTCTCCCACAAGAACCACTCGGCTGATCCTTCTTCAATATGCCCTTCACCAAATGCAGTGTTTCCTTGATTGAATTAGCTCTCACACCAATATTTGCGTCTAGAGCCTTTGCATTGAGGGCTATCTGAAAACGGCTGTGGCGCTGAAGTTGCCTGTCAATGTGGAGTTGGTGGCATGTGAAATCCGCATGTGGAGCATTCGTTTGTGTGGGATGCTCTACCAGGTTCATTTCAGTCCTAGGCACTCAAAGGGCACTAAGCATAGAGTGTGAAAACTGAGTTTCCTTGAGAGCTGCTTGGAAGCCTGATGGTGTGTGAAGTTAGTGAGCCAAATGGAGTTGTTCTCCCACAAGAACCACTCGGCTGATCCTTCTTCAATATGCCCTTCACCAAATGCAGTGTTTCCTTGATTGAATTAGCTCTCACACCAATATTTGCGTCTAGAGCCTTTGCATTGAGGGCTGTCTGAAAACGGCTGTGGCGCTGAAGTTGCCTGTGAATGTGGAGTTGGTGGCATGTGAAACCCGCATGTGGAGCATTCGTTTGTGTGGGATGCTCTACCAGGTTCATTCCTAGATAATGCACTCAAAGGGCACTAAGCATAGAGTGTGAAAACTGAGTTTCCTTGAGAGCTGCTTGGAAGCCTGATGGTGTGTGAAGTTAGTGAGCCAAATGGAGTTGTTCTCCCACAAGAACCACTCGGCTGATCCTTCTTCAATATGCCATTCACCAACATGCAGTGTTTCCTTGATTGAATTAGCTCTCACACCAATATTTGAGTCTAGAGCCTTTGCATTGAGGGCTATCTGAAAACGGCTGTGGCGCTGAAGTTGCCTGTGAATGTGGAGTTGGTGGCATGTGAAACCCGCATGTGGAGCATTCGTTTGTGTGGGATGCTCTACCAGGTTCATTTCAGTCGTAGGTACTCAAAGGGCACTAAGCATAGAGTGTGAAAACTGAGTTTCCTTGAGAGCTGCTTGGAAGCCTGATGGTGTGTGAAGTTAGTGAGCCAAATGGAGTTGTTCTCCCAGAAGAACCACTCGGCTGATCCTTCTTCAATATGCCCTTCACCAACATGCAGTGTTTCCTTGATTGAATTAGCTCTCACACCAATATTTGCGTCTAGAGCCTTTGCATTGAGGGCTATCTGAAAACGGCTGTGGCGCTGAAGTTGCCTGTGAATGTGGAGTTGGTGGCATGTGAAACCCGCATGTGGAGCATTCGTTTGTGTGGGATGCTCACCAAGCTTCATTTCAGTCCTAGGCACTCAAAGGGCACTAAGCATAGAGTGTGAAAACTGAGTTTCCTTGAGAGCTGCTTGGAAGCCTGATGGTGTGTGAAGTTAGTGAGCCAAATGGAGTTGTTCTCCCACAAGAACCCCTTGGCTGATCCTTCTTCAATATGCCCTTCACCAACATGCAGAGTTTCCTTGATTGAATTAGCTCTCACACCAATATTTGCGTCTAGAGCCTTTGCATTGAGGGCTATCTGAAAACGGCTTTGGCGCTGAAGTTGCCTGTGAATGTGGAGTTGGTGGCATGTGAAACCCGCATGTGGAGCATTCGTTTGTGTGGGATGCTCTACCAGGTTCATTTCAGTCGTAGGTACTCAAAGGGCACTAAGCATAGAGTGTGAAAACTGAGTTTCCTTGAGAGCTGCTTGGAAGCCTGATGGTGTGTGAAGTTAGTGAGCCAAATGGAGTTGTTCTCCCAGAAGAACCACTCGGCTGATCCTTCTTCAATATGCCCTTCACCAACATGCAGTGTTTCCTTGATTGAATTAGCTCTCACACCAATATTTGCGTCTAGAGCCTTTGCATTGAGGGCTATCTGAAAACGGCTGTGGCGCTGAAGTTGCCTGTGAATGTGGAGTTGGTGGCATGTGAAACCCGCATGTGGAGCATTCGTTTGTGTGGGATGCTCACCAAGCTTCATTTCAGTCCTAGGCACTCAAAGGGCACTAAGCATAGAGTGTGAAAACTGAGTTTCCTTGAGAGCTGCTTGGAAGCCTGATGGTGTGTGAAGTTAGTGAGCCAAATGGAGTTGTTCTCCCACAAGAACCACTTGGCTGATCCTTCTTCAATATGCCCTTCACCAACATGCAGAGTTTCCTTGATTGAATTAGCTCTCACACCAATATTTGCGTCTAGAGCCTTTGCATTGAGGGCTATCTGAAAACGGCTTTGGCGCTGAAGTTGCCTGTGAATGTGGAGTTGGTGGCATGTGAAACCCGCATGTGGAGCATTCGTTTGTGTGGGATGCTCTACCAGGTTCATTTCAGTCGTAGGTACTCAAAGGGCACTAAGCATAGAGTGTGAAAACTGAGTTTCCTTGAGAGCTTCTTGGAAGCCTGATGGTGTGTGAAGTTAGTGCGCCAAATGGAGTTGTTCTCCCACAAGAACCACTCGGCTGATCCTTCTTCAATATGCCCTTCACCAACATGCAGTGTTTCCTTGATTGAATTAGCTCTCACACCAATATTTGCGTCTAGAGCCTTTGCATTGAGGGCTATCTGAAAACGGCTGTGGCGCTGAAGTTGCCTGTGAATGTGGAGTTGGTGGCATGTGAAACCCGCATGTGGAGCATTCGTTTGTGTGGGATGCTCTACCAGGTTCATTCCTAGATAATGCACTCAAAGGGCACTAAGCATAGAGTGTGAAAACTGAGTTTCGTTGAGAGCTTCTTGGAAGCCTGATGGTGTGTGAAGTTAGTGAGCCAAATGGAGTTGTTCTCCCACAAGAACCACTCGGCTGATCCTTCTTCAATATGCCCTTCACCAAATGCAGTGTTTCCTTGATTGAATTAGCTCTCACACCAATATTTGCGTCTAGAGCCTTTGCATTGAGGGCTATCTGAAAACAGCTGTGGCGCTGAAGTTGCCTGTGAATGTGGAGTTGGTGGCATGTGAAACCCGCATGTGGAGCATTCGTTTGTGTGGGATGCTCTACCAGGTTCATTCCTAGATAATGCACTCAAAGGGCACTAAGCATAGAGTGTGAAAACTGAGTTTCCTTGAGAGCTGCTTGGAAGCCTGATGGTGTGTGAAGTTAGTGAGCCAAATGGAGTTGTTCTCCCACAAGAACCACTCGGCTGATCCTTCTTCAATATGCCCTTCACCAAATGCAGTGTTTCCTTGATTGAATTAGCTCTCACACCAATATTTGCGTCTAGAGCCTTTGCATTGAGGGCTATCTGAAAACGGCTGTGGCGCTGAAGTTGCCTGTCAATGTCGAGTTGGTGGCATGTGAAATCCGCATGTGGAGCATTCGTTTGTGTGGGATGCTCTACCAGGTTCATTTCAGTCCTAGGCACTCAAAGGGCACTAAGCATAGAGTGTGAAAACTGAGTTTCCTTGAGAGCTGCTTGGAAGCCTGATGGTGTGTGAAGTTAGTGAGCCAAATGGAGTTGTTCTCCCACAAGAACCACTCGGCTGATCCTTCTTCAATATGCCCTTCACCAAATGCAGTGTTTCCTTGATTGAATTAGCTCTCACACCAATATTTGCGTCTAGAGCCTTTGCATTGAGGGCTGTCTGAAAACGGCTGTGGCGCTGAAGTTGCCTGTGAATGTGGAGTTGGTGGCATGTGAAACCCGCATGTGGAGCATTCGTTTGTGTGGGATGCTCTACCAGGTTCATTCCTAGATAATGCACTCAAAGGGCACTAAGCATAGACTGTGAAAACTGAGTTTCCTTGAGAGCTGCTTGGAAGCCTGATGGTGTGTGAAGTTAGTGAGCCAAATGGAGTTGTTCTCCCACAAGAACCACTCGGCTGATCCTTCTTCAATATGCCCATCACCAATTGCAGTGTTTCCTTGATTGAATTAGCTCTCACACCAATATTTGCGTCTAGAGCCTTTGCATTGAGGGCTATCTGAAAACAGCTGTGGCGCTGAAGTTGCCTGTGAATGTGGAGTTGGTGGCATGTGAAACCCGCATGTGGAGCATTCGTTTGTGTGGGATGCTCTACCAGGTTCATTCCTAGATAATGCACTCAAAGGGCACTAAGCATAGAGTGTGAAAACTGAGTTTCCCTGAGAGCTGCTTGGAAGCCTGATGGTGTGTGAAGTTAGTGAGCCAAATGGAGTTGTTCTCCCACAAGAACCACTCGGCTCATCCTTCTTCAATATGCCCTTCACCAACATGCAGTGTTTCCTTGATTGAATTAGCTCTCACACCAATATTTGCGTCTAGAGCCTTTGCATTGAGGGCTATCTGAAAACGGCTGTGGCGCTGAAGTTGCCTGTGAATGTGGAGTTGGTGGCATGTGAAACCCGCATGTGGAGCATTCGTTTGTGTGGGATGCTCTACCAGGATCATTTCAGTCCTAGGCACTCAAAGGGCACTAAGCATAGAGTGTGAAAACTGAGTTTCCTTGAGAGCTGCTTGGAAGCCTGATGGTGTGTGAAGTTAGTGAGCCAAATGGAGTTGTTCTCCCACAAGAACCACTCGGCTGATCCTTCTTCAATATGCCCTTCACCAACATGCAGAGTTTCCTTGATTGAATTAGCTCTCACACCAATATTTGCGTCTAGAGCCTTTGCATTGAGGGCTATCGGAAAATGGCTGTGGTGCTGAAGTTGCCTGTGAATGTGGAGTTGGTGGCATGTGAAACCCGCATGTGGAGCATTCGTTTGTGTGGGATGCTCTACCAGGTTCATTCCTAGATAATGCACTCAAAGTGCACTAAGCATAGAGTGTGAAAACTGAGTTTCCTTGAGAGCTGCTTGGAAGCCTGATGGTGTGTGAAGTTAGTGAGCCAAATGGAGTTGTTCTCCCACAAGAACCACTCAGCTGATCCTTCTTCAATATGCCCTTCACCAACATGCAGTGTTTCCTGGATTGAATTAGCTCTCACACCAATATTTGCGTCTAGAGCCTTTGCATTGAGGGCTATCTGAAAACGGCTGTGGCGCTGAAGTTGCCTGTGAATGTGGAGTTGGTGGCATGTGAAACCCGCATGTGGAGCATTCGTTTGTGTGGGATGCTCACCAAGCTTCATTTCAGTCCTAGGCACTCAAAGGGCACTAAGCATAGAGTGTGAAAACTGAGTTTCCTTGAGAGCTGCTTGGAAGCCTGATGGTGTGTGAAGTTAGTGCGCCAAATGGAGTTGTTCTCCCACAAGAACCACTCGGCTGATCCTTCTTCAATATGCCCTTCACCAACATGCAGTGTTTCCTTGATTGAATTAGCTCTCACACCAATATTTGCGTCTAGAGCCTTTGCATTGAGGGCTATCTGAAAACGGCTGTGGCGCTGAAGTTGCCTGTGAATGTGGAGTTGGTGGCATGTGAAACCCGCATGTGGAGCATTCGTTTGTGTGGGATGCTCTACCAGGTTCATTTCAGTCCTAGGCACTCAAAGGGCACTAAGCATAGGGTGTGAAAACTGAGTTTCCTTGAGAGCTGCTTGGAAGCCTGATGGTGTGTGAAGTTAGTGAGCCAAATGAAGTTGTTCTCCCACAAGAACCACTCGGCTGATCCTTCTTCAATATGCCCTTCACCAACATGCAGTGTTTCCTGGATTGAATTAGCTCTCACACCAATATTTGCGTCTAGAGCCTTTGCATTGAGGGCTATCTGAAAATGGCTGTGGCGCTGAAGTTGCCTGTGAATGTGGAGTTGGTGGCATGTGAAACCCGCATGTGGAGCATTCGTTTGTGTGGCATGCTCTACCAGGTTCATTCCTAGATAATGCACTCAAAGGGCACTAAGCATAGAGTGTGAAAACTGAGTTTCCTTGAGAGCTGCTTGGAAGCCTGATGGTGCGTGAAGTTAGTGAGCCAAATGGAGTTGTTCTCCCACAAGAACCACTCGGCTGATCCTTCTTCAATATGCCCTTCACCAACATGCAGTGTTTCCTTGATTGAATTAGCTCTCACATCAATATTTGCGTCTAGAGCCTTTGCATTGAGGGCTGTCTGAAAACAGCTGTGGCGCTGAAGTTGCCTGTGAATGTGGAGTTGGTGGCATGTGAAACCCGCATGTGGAGCATTCGTTTGTGTGGGATGTTCTACCAGGTTCATTCCTAGATAATGCACTCAAAGGGCACTAAGCATAGAGTGTGAAAACTGAGTTTCCCTGAGAGCTGCTTGGAAGCCTGATGGTGTGTGAAGTTAGTGAGCCAAATGGAGTTGTTCTCCCACAAGAACCACTCGGCTCATCCTTCTTCAATATGCCCTTCACCAACATGCAGTGTTTCCTTGATTGAATTAACTCTCACACCAATATTTGCGTCTAGAGCCTTTGCATTGAGGGCTATCTGAAAACGGCTGTGGCGCTGAAGTTGCCTGTGAATGTGGAGTTGGTGGCATGTGAAACCCGCATGTGGAGCATTCGTTTGTGTGGGATGCTCTACCAGGATCATTTCAGTCCTAGGCACTCAAAGGGCACTAAGCATAGAGTGTGAAAACTGAGTTTCCTTGAGAGCTGCTTGGAAGCCTGATGGTGTGTGAAGTTAGTGAGCCAAATGGAGTTGTTCTCCCACAAGAACCACTCGGCTGATCCTTCTTCAATATGCCCTTCACCAACATGCAGAGTTTCCTTGATTGAATTAGCTCTCACACCAATATTTGCGTCTAGAGCCTTTGCATTGAGGGCTATCGGAAAATGGCTGTGGTGCTGAAGTTGCCTGTGAATGTGGAGTTGGTGGCATGTGAAACCCGCATGTGGAGCATTCGTTTGTGTGGGATGCTCTACCAGGTTCATTCCTAGATAATGCACTCAAAGTGCACTAAGCATAGAGTGTGAAAACTGAGTTTCCTTGAGAGCTGCTTGGAAGCCTGATGGTGTGTGAAGTTAGTGAGCCAAATGGAGTTGTTCTCCCACAAGAACCACTCGGCTGATCCTTCTTCAATATGCCCTTCACCAACATGCAGTGTTTCCTGGATTGAATTAGCTCTCACACCAATATTTGCGTCTAGAGCCTTTGCATTGAGGGCTATCTGAAAACGGCTGTGGCGCTGAAGTTGCCTGTGAATGTGGAGTTGGTGGCATGTGAAACCCGCATGTGGAGCATTCGTTTGTGTGGGATGCTCACCAAGCTTCATTTCAGTCCTAGGCACTCAAAGGGCACTAAGCATAGAGTGTGAAAACTGAGTTTCCTTGAGAGCTGCTTGGAAGCCTGATGGTGTGTGAAGTTAGTGCGCCAAATGGAGTTGTTCTCCCACAAGAACCACTCGGCTGATCCTTCTTCAATATGCCCTTCACCAACATGCAGTGTTTCCTTGATTGAATTAGCTCTCACACCAATATTTGCGTCTAGAGCCTTTGCATTGAGGGCTATCTGAAAACGGCTGTGGCGCTGAAGTTGCCTGTGAATGTGGAGTTGGTGGCATGTGAAACCCGCATGTGGAGCATTCGTTTGTGTGGGATGCTCTACCAGGTTCATTTCAGTCCTAGGCACTCAAAGGGCACTAAGCATAGGGTGTGAAAACTGAGTTTCCTTGAGAGCTGCTTGGAAGCCTGATGGTGTGTGAAGTTAGTGAGCCAAATGAAGTTGTTCTCCCACAAGAACCACTCGGCTGATCCTTCTTCAATATGCCCTTCACCAACATGCAGTGTTTCCTGGATTGAATTAGCTCTCACACCAATATTTGCGTCTAGAGCCTTTGCATTGAGGGCTATCTGAAAATGGCTGTGGCGCTGAAGTTGACTGTGAATGTGGAGTTGGTGGCATGTGAAACCCGCATGTGGAGCATTCGTTTGTGTGGCATGCTCTACCAGGTTCATTCCTAGATAATGCACTCAAAGGGCACTAAGCATAGAGTGTGAAAACTGAGTTTCCTTGAGAGCTGCTTGGAAGCCTGATGGTGCGTGAAGTTAGTGAGCCAAATGGAGTTGTTCTCCCACAAGAACCACTCGGCTGATCCTTCTTCAATATGCCCTTCACCAACATGCAGTGTTTCCTTGATTGAATTAGCTCTCACATCAATATTTGCGTCTAGAGCCTTTGCATTGAGGGCTATCTGAAAACAGCTGTGACGCTGAAGTTGCCTGTCAATGTGGAGTTGGTGGCATGTGAAAACCGCATGTGGAGCATTCGTTTGTGTGGGATGCTCTACCAGGTTCATTTCAGTCCTAGGCACTCAAAGGGCACTAAGCATAGAGTGTGAAAACTGAGTTTCCTTGAGAGCTGCTTGGAAGCCTGATGGTGTGTGAAGTTAGTGAGCCAAATGGAGTTGTTCTCCCACAAGAACCACTCGGCCGATCCTTCTTCAATATGCCCTTCACCAACATGCAGTGTTTCCTTGATTGAATTAGCTCTCACACCAATATTTGTGTCTAGAGCGTTTGCATTGAGGGCTATCTGAAAACGGCTGTGGCGCTGAAGTTGCCTGTGAATGTGGAGTTGGTGGCATGTGAAACCCGCATGTGGAGCATTCGTTTGTGTGGGATGCTCTACCAGGTTTATTTCAGTCCTAGGCACTCAAAGGGCACTAAGCATAGAGTGTGAAAACTGAGTTTTCTTGAGAGCTGCTTGGAAGCCTGATGGTGTGTGAAGTTAGTGAGCCAAATGAAATTGTTCTCCCACAAGAACCACTCGGCTGATCCTTCTTCAATATGCCCTTCACCAACATGCAGTGTTTCCTTGATTGAATTAGCTCTCACACCAATATTTGCGTCTAGAGCCTTTGCATTGAGGGCTATCTGAAAACGGCTGTGGCGCTGAAGTTGCCTGTGAATGTGGAGTTGGTGGCATGTGAAAACCGCATGTGGAGCATTCATTTGTGTGGCATGCTCTACCAGGTTCATTCCTAGATAATGCACTCAAAGGGCACTAAGCATAGAGTGTGAAAACTGAGTTTCCTTGAGAGCTGCTTGGAAGCCTGATGGTGTGTGAAGTTAGTGAGCCAAATGGAGTTGTTCTCCCACAAGAACCACTTGGCTGATCCTTCTTCTATATGCCCTTCACCAACATGCAGTGTTTCCTGGATTGAATTAGCTCTCACACCAATATTTGCGTCTAGAGCCTTTGCATTGAGGGCTATCTGAAAATGGCTGTGGCGCTGAAGTTGCCTGTGAATGTAGAGTTGGTGGCATGTGAAACCCGCATGTGGAGCATTCGTTTGTGTGGCATGCTCTACCAGGTTCATTCCTAGATAATGCACTCAAAGGGCACTAAGCATAGAGTGTGAAAACTGAGTTTCCTTGAGAGCTGCTTGGAAGCCTGATGGTGTGTGAAGTTAGTGAGCCAAATGGAGTTGTTCTCCCACAAGAACCACTCGGCTGATCCTTCTTCAATATGCCCTTCACCAACATGCAGTGTTTCCTTGATTGAATTAGCTCTCACACCAATATTTGCGTCTAGAGCCTTTGCATTGAGGGCTATCTGAAAACGGCTGTGGTGCTGAAGTTGCCTGTGAATGTGGAGTTGGTGGCATGTGAAAACCGCATGTGGAGCATTCGTTTGTGTGGGATGTTCTACCAGGTTCATTCCTAGATAATGCACTCAAAGGGCACTAAGCATAGAGTGTGAAAACTGAGTTTCGTTGAGAGCTGCTTGGAAGCCTGATGGTGTGTGAAGTTAGTGAGCCAAATGGAGTTGTTCTCCCACAAGAACCACTCGGCTGATCCTTCTTCAATATGCCCTTCACCGACATGCAGAGTTTCCTTGATTGAATTAGCTCTCACACCAATATTTGCGTCTAGAGCCTTTGCATTGAGGGCTATCTGAAAACGGCTGTGGCGCTGAAGTTGCCTGTGAATGTGGAGTTGGTGGCATGTGAAACCCGCATGTGGAGCATTCGTTTGTGTGGGATGCTCACCAAGCTTCATTTCAGTGTTAGGTACTCAAAGGGCACTAAGCATAGAGTGTGAAAACTGAGTTTCCTTGAGAGCTGCTTGGATGCCGGATGTTGTGTGAAGTTAGTGAGCCAAATGGAGTTGTTCTCCCACAAGAACCACTCGGCTCATCCTTCTTCAATATGCCCTTCACCGACATGCTGTGTTTCCTTGATTGAATTAGCTCTCACACCAATATTTGCGTCTAGAGCCTTTGCATTGAGGGCTATCTGAAAACGGCTGTGGCGCTGAAGTTGCCTGTGAATGTGGAGTTGGTGGCATGTGAAACCCGCATGTGGAGCATTCGTTTGTGTGGGATGCTCTACCAGGTTCATTTCAGTCCTAGGCACTCAAAGGGCACTAAGCATAGAGTGTGAAAACTGAGTTTCCTTGAGAGCTGCTTGGATGCCTGATGGTGTGTGAAGTTAGTGAGCCAAATGGAGTTGTTCTCCCACAAGAACCACTCGGCTGATCCTTCTTCAATATGCCCTTCACCAACATGCAGAGTTTCCTTGATTGAATTAGCTCTCACACCAATATTTGCGTCTAGAGCCTTTGCATTGAGGGCTATCTGAAAACGGCTGTGGCGCTGAAGTTGCCTGTGAATGTGGAGTTGGTGGCATGTGAAACCCTCATGTGGAGCATTCGTTTGTGTGGCATGCTCTACCAGGTTCATTCCTAGATAATGCAGTCAAAGGGCACTAAGCATAGAGTGTGAAAACTGAGTTTCCTTGAGAGCTGCTTGGAAGCCTGATGGTGTGTGAAGTTAGTGAGCCAAATGGAGTTGTTCTCCCACAAGAACCACTCGGCTGATCCTTCTTCAATATGCCCTTCACCAACATGCAGTGTTTCCTTGATTGAATTAGCTCTCACACCAATATTTGCGTCTAGAGCCTTTGCATTGAGGGCTATCTGAAAACGGCTGTGGCGCTGAAGTTGCCTGTGAATGTGGAGTTGGTGGCATGTGAAAACCGCATGTGGAGCATTCGTTTGTGTGGCATGCTCTACCAGGTTCATTCCTAGATAATGCACTCAAAGGGCACTAAGCATAGAGTGTGAAAACTGAGTTTCCTTGAGAGCTGCTTGGAAGCCTGATGGTGTGTGAAGTTAGTGAGCCAAATGGAGTTGTTCTCCCACAAGAACCACTCGGCTGATCCTTCTTCAATATGCCCTTCACCAACATGCAGTGTTTCCTTGATTGAATTAGCTCTCACACCAATATTTGCGTCTAGAGCCTTTGCATTGAGGGCTGTCTGAAAACGGCTGTGGCGCTGAAGTTGCCTGTCAATGTGGAGTTGGTGGCATGTGAAACCCGCATGTGGAGCATTCGTTTGTGTGGGATGCTCACCAAGCTTCATTTCAGTCCTAGGCACTCAAAGGGCACTAAGCATAGAGTGTGAAAACTGAGTTTCCTTGAGAGCTGCTTGGAAGCCTAATGGTGTGTGAAGTTAGTGAGCCAAATGGAGTTGTTCTCCCACAAGAACCACTCGGCTGATCCTTCTTCAATATGCCCTTCACCAACATGCAGTGTTTCCTTGATTGAATTAGCTCTCACACCAATATTTGCGTCTAGAGCCTTTGCATTGAGGGCTATCTGAAAACGGCTGTGGCGCTGAAGTTGCCTGTGAATGTGGAGTTGGTGGCATGTGAAACCCGCATGTGGAGCATTCGTTTGTGTGGGATGCTCTACCAGGTTCATTCCTAGATAATGCACTCAAAGGGCACTAAGCATAGAGTGTGAAAACTGAGTTTCCTTGAGAGCTGCTTGGAAGCCTGATGGTGTGTGAAGTTAGTGAGCCAAATGGAGTTGTTCTCCCACAAGAACCACTCGGCTGATCCTTCTTCAATATGCCCTTCACCAACATGCAGTGTTTCCTTGATTGAATTAGCTCTCACACCAATATTTGCGTCTAGAGCCTTTGCATTGAGGGCTATCTGAAAACGGCTGTGGCGCTGAAGTTGCCTGTGAATGTGGAGTTGGTGGCATGTGAAACCCGCATGTGGAGCATTCGTTTGTGTGGGATGCTCTACCAGGTTCATTTCAGTCCTAGGCACTCAAAGGGCACTAAGCATAGAGTGTGAAAACTGAGTTTCCTTGAGAGCTGCTTGGAAGCCTGATGGTGTGTGAAGTTAGTGAGCCAAATGGAGTTGTTCTCCCACAAGAACCACTCGGCCGATCCTTCTTCAATATGCCCTTCACCAACATGCAGTGTTTCCTTGATTGAATTAGCTCTCACACCAATATTTGTGTCTAGAGCCTTTGCATTGAGGGCTATCTGAAAACGGCTGTGGCGCTGAAGTTGCCTGTGAATGTGGAGTTGGTGGCATGTGAAACCCTCATGTGGAGCATTCGTTTGTGTGGCATGCTCTACCAGGTTCATTCCTAGATAATGCACTCAAAGGGCACTAAGCATAGAGTGTGAAAACTGAGTTTCCTTGAGAGCTGCTTGGATGCCTGATGGTGTGTGAAGTTAGTGAGCCAAATGGAGTTGTTCTCCCACAAGAACCACTCGGCTGATCCTTCTTCAATATGCCCTTCACCAACATGCAGTGTTTCCTTGATTGAATTAGCTCTCACACCAATATTTGCGTCTAGAGCCTTTGCATTGAGGGCTATCTGAAAACGGCTGTGGCGCTGAAGTTGCCTGTGAATGTGGAGTTGGTGGCATGTGAAACCCGCATGTGGAGCATTCGTTTGTGTGGGATGCTCTACCAGGTTCATTTCAGTCCTAGGCACTCAAAGGGCACTAAGCATAGAGTGTGAAAACTGAGTTTCCTTGAGAGCTGCTTGGAAGCCTGATGGTGTGTGAAGTTAGTGAGCCAAATGGAGTTGTTCTCCCACAAGAACCACTCGGCTGATCCTTCTTCAATATGCCCTTCACCAACATGCAGTGTTTCCTTGATTGAATTAGCTCTCACACCAATATTTGCGTCTAGAGCCTTTGCATTGAGGGCTATCTGAAAACGGCTGTGGCGCTGAAGTTGCCTGTGAATGTGGAGTTGGTGGCATGTGAAACTCGCATGTGGAGCATTCGTTTGTGTGGGATGTTCTACCAGGTTCATTCCTAGATAATGCACTCAAAGGGCACTAAGCATAGAGTGTGAAAACTGAGTTTCCTTGAGAGCTGCTTGGAAGCCTGATGGTGCGTGAAGTTAGTGAGCCAAATGGAGTTGTTCTCCCACAAGAACCACTCGGCTGATCCTTCTTCAATATGCCCTTCACCAACATGCAGTGTTTCCTTGATTGAATTAGCTCTCACATCAATATTTGCGTCTAGAGCCTTTGCATTGAGGGCTATCTGAAAACAGCTGTGGCGCTGAAGTTGCCTGTCAATGTGGAGTTGGTGGCATGTGAAACCCGCATGTGGAGCATTCGTTTGTGTGGGATGCTCTACCAGGTTCATTTCAGTCCTAGGCACTCAAAGGGCACTAAGCATAGAGTGTGAAAACTGAGTTTCCTTGAGAGCTGCTTGGAAGCCTGATGGTGTGTGAAGTTAGTGAGCCAAATGGAGTTGTTCTCCCACAAGAACCACTCGGCCGATCCTTCTTCAATATGCCCTTCACCAACATGCAGTGTTTCCTTGATTGAATTAGCTCTCACACCAATATTTGTGTCTAGAGCCTTTGCATTGAGGGCTATCTGAAAACGGCTGTGGCGCTGAAGTTGCCTGTGAATGTGGAGTTGGTGGCATGTGAAACCCGCATGTGGAGCATTCGTTTGTGTGGGATGCTCTACCAGGTTCATTCCTAGATAATGCACTCAAAGGGCACTAAGCATAGAGTGTGAAAACTGAGTTTCCTTGAGAGCTGCTTGGAAGCCTGATGGTGTGTGAAGTTAGTGAGCCAAATGGAGTTGTTCTCCCACAAGAACCACTCGGCTGATCCTTCTTCAATATGCCCTTCACCAACATGCAGTGTTTCCTTGATTGAATTAGCTCTCACACCAATATTTGCGTCTAGAGCCTTTGCATTGAGGGCTATCTGAAAACGGCTGTGGCGCTGAAGTTGCCTGTGAATGTGGAGTTGGTGGCATGTGAAACCCGCATGTGGAGCATTCGTTTGTGTGGGATGCTCTACCATGCTCATTTCAGTCCTAGGCACTCAAAGGGCACTAAGCATAGAGTGTGAAAACTGAGTTTCCTTGAGAGCTGCTTGGAAGCCTGATGGTGTGTGAAGTTAGTGAGCCAAATGGAGTTGTTCTCCCACAAGAACCACTCGGCTGATCCTTCTTCAATATGCCCTTCACCAACATGCAGTGTTTCCTTGATTGAATTAGCTCTCACACCAATATTTGCGTCTAGAGCCTTTGCATTGAGGGCTATCTGAAAACGGCTGTGGCGCTGAAGTTGCCTGTGAATGTGGAGTTGGTGGCATGTGAAACTCGCATGTGGAGCATTCGTTTGTGTGGGATGTTCTACCAGGTTCATTCCTAGATAATGCACTCAAAGGGCACTAAGCATAGAGTGTGAAAACTGAGTTTCCTTGAGAGCTGCTTGGAAGCCTGATGGTGCGTGAAGTTAGTGAGCCAAATGGAGTTGTTCTCCCACAAGAACCACTCGGCTGATCCTTCTTCAATATGCCCTTCACCAACATGCAGTGTTTCCTTGATTGAATTAGCTCTCACATCAATATTTGCGTCTAGAGCCTTTGCATTGAGGGCTATCTGAAAACAGCTGTGACGCTGAAGTTGCTGTCAATGTGGAGTTGGTGGCATGTGAAACCCGCATGTGGAGCATTCGTTTGTGTGGGATGCTCTACCAGGTTTATTTCAGTCCTAGGCACTCAAAGGGCACTAAGCATAGAGTGTGAAAACTGAGTTTCCTTGAGAGCTGCTTGGAAGCCTGATGGTGTGTGAAGTTAGTGAGCCAAATGGAGTTGTTCTCCCACAAGAACCACTCGGCCGATCCTTCTTCAATATGCCCTTCACCAACATGCAGTGTTTCCTTGATTGAATTAGCTCTCACACCAATATTTGTGTCTAGAGCCTTTGCATTGAGGGCTATCTGAAAACGGCTGTGGCGCTGAAGTTGCCTGTGAATGTGGAGTTGGTGGCATGTGAAACCCTCATGTGGAGCATTCGTTTGTGTGGGATGCTCTACCAGGTTCATTCCTAGATAATGCACTCAAAGGGCACTAAGCATAGAGTGTGAAAACTGAGTTTCCTTGAGAGCTGCTTGGATGCCTGATGGTGTGTGAAGTTAGTGAGCCAAATGGAGTTGTTCTCCCACAAGAACCACTCGGCTGATCCTTCTTCAATATGCCCTTCACCAACATGCAGTGTTTCCTTGATTGAATTAGCTCTCACACCAATATTTGCGTCTAGAGCCTTTGCATTGAGGGCTATCTGAAAACGGCTGTGGCGCTGAAGTTGCCTGTGAATGTGGAGTTGGTGGCATGTGAAACCCGCATGTGGAGCATTCGTTTGTGTGGGATGCTCTACCAGGTTCATTTCAGTCCTAGGCACTCAAAGGGCACTAAGCATAGAGTGTGAAAACTGAGTTTCCTTGAGAGCTGCTTGGAAGCCTGATGGTGTGTGAAGTTAGTGAGCCAAATGGAGTTGTTCTCCCACAAGAACCACTCGGCTGATCCTTCTTCAATATGCCCTTCACCAACATGCAGTGTTTCCTTGATTGAATTAGCTCTCACATCAATATTTGCGTCTAGAGCCTTTGCATTGAGGGCTATCTGAAAACAGCTGTGACGCTGAAGTTGCCTGTCAATGTGGAGTTGGTGGCATGTGAAAACCGCATGTGGAGCATTCGTTTGTGTGGGATGCTCTACCAGGTTCATTTCAGTCCTAGGCACTCAAAGGGCACTAAGCATAGAGTGTGAAAACTGAGTTTCCTTGAGAGCTGCTTGGAAGCCTGATGGTGTGTGAAGTTAGTGATCCAAATGGAGTTGTTCTCCCACAAGAACCACTCGGCCGATCCTTCTTCAATATGCCCTTCACCAACATGCAGTGTTTCCTTGATTGAATTAGCTCTCACACCAATATTTGTGTCTAGAGCCTTTGCATTGAGGGCTATCTGAAAACGGCTGTGGCGCTGAAGTTGCCTGTGAATGTGGAGTTGGTGGCATGTGAAACCCGCATGTGGAGCATTCGTTTGTGTGGGATGCTCTACCAGGTTCATTTCAGTCCTAGGCACTCAAAGGGCACTAAGCATAGAGTGTGAAAACTGAGTTTCCTTGAGAGCTGCTTGGAAGCCTGATGGTGTGTGAAGTTAGTGAGCCAAATGAAGTTGTTCTCCCACAAGAACCACTCGGCTGATCCTTCTTCAATATGCCCTTCACCAACATGCAGTGTTTCCTGGATTGAATTAGCTCTCACACCAATATTTGCGTCTAGAGCCTTTGCATTGAGGGCTATCTGAAAATGGCTGTGGCGCTGAAGTTGCCTGTGAATGTGGAGTTGGTGGCATGTGAAAACCGCATGTGGAGCATTCATTTGTCTGGCATGCTCTACCAGGTTCATTCCTAGATAATGCACTCATAGGGCACTAAGCATAGAGTGTGAAAACTGAGTTTCCTTGAGAGCTGCTTGGAAGCCTGATGGTGTGTGAAGTTAGTGAGCCAAATGGAGTTGTTCTCCCACAAGAACCACTTGGCTGATCCTTCTTCTATATGCCCTTCACCAACATGCAGTGTTTCCTGGATTGAATTAGCTCTCACACCAATATTTGCGTCTAGTGCCTTTGCATTGAGGGCTATCTGAAAATGGCTGTGGCGCTGAAGTTGCCTGTGAATGTGGAGTTGGTGGCATGTGAAACCTGCATGTGGAGCATTCGTTTGTGTGGCATGCTCTACCAGGTTCATTCCTAGATAATGCACTCAAAGGGCACTAAGCATAGAGTGTGAAAACTGAGTTTCCTTGAGAGCTGCTTGGAAGCCTGATGGTGTGTGAAGTTAGTGAGCCAAATGGAGTTGTTCTCCCACAAGAACCAGTTGGCTGATCCTTCTTCAATATGCCCTTCACCAACATGCAGTGTTTCCTTGATTGAATTAGCTCTCACACCAATATTTGCGTCTAGAGCCTTTGCATTGAGGGCTATCTGAAAACGGCTGTGGCGCTGAAGTTGCCTGTGAATGTGGAGTTGGTGACATGTGAAACCCGCATGTGGAGCATTCGTTTGTGTGGGATGCTCACCAAGCTTCATTTCAGTCCTAGGCACTCAAAGGGCACTAAGCATAGAGTGTGAAAACTGAGTTTCCTTGAGAGCTGCTTGGAAGCCTGATGGTGTGTGAAGTTAGTGAGCCAAATGGAGTTGTTCTCCCACAAGAACCACTCGGCTGATCCTTCTTCAATATGCCCTTCACCAACATGCAGTGTTTCCTTGATTGAATTAGCTCTCACACCAATATTTGCATCTAGAGCCTTTGCATTGAGGGCTATCTGAAAACGGCTGTGGCGCTGAAGTTGCCTGTGAATGTGGAGTTGGTGGCATGTGAAAACCGCATGTGGAGCATTCGTTTGTGTGGGATGTTCTACCAGGTTCATTCCTAGATAATGCACTCAAAGGGCACTAAGCATAGAGTGTGAAAACTGAGTTTCCTTGAGAGCTGCTTGGAAGCCTGATGGTGTGTGAAGTTAGTGAGCCAAATGGAGTTGTTCTCCCACAAGAACCACTCGGCTGATCCTTTTTCAATATGCCCTTCACCAACATGCAGTGTTTCCTTGATTGAATTAGCTCTCACACCAATATTTGCGTCTAGAGCCTTTGCATTGAGGGCTATCTGAAAACGGCTGTGGCGCTGAAGTTGCCTGTGAATGTGGAGTTGGTGACATGTGAAACCCGCATGTGGAGCATTCGTTTGTGTGGGATGCTCACCAAGCTTCATTTCAGTCCTAGGCACTCAAAGGGCACTAAGCATAGAGTGTGAAAACTGAGTTTCCTTGAGAGCTGCTTGGAAGCCTGATGGTGTGTGAAGTTAGTGAGCCAAATGCAGTTGTTCTCCCACAAGAACCACTCGGCTGATCCTTCTTCAATATGCCCTTCACCAACATGCAGTGTTTCCTTGATTGAATTAGCTCTCACACCAATATTTGCGTCTAGAGCCTTTGCATTGAGGGCTATCTGAAAACGGCTGTGGCGCTGAAGTTGCCTGTGAATGTGGAGTTGGTGGCATGTGAAAACCGCATGTGGAGCATTCGTTTGTGTGGGATGTTCTACCAGGTTCATTCCTAGATAATGCACTCAAAGGGCACTAAGCATAGAGTGTGAAAACTGAGTTTCCTTGAGAGCTGCTTGGAAGCCTGATGGTGTGTGAAGTTAGTGAGCCAAATGGAGTTGTTCTCCCACAAGAACCACTCGGCTGATCCTTTTTCAATATGCCCTTCACCAACATGCAGTGTTTCCTTGATTGAATTAGCTCTCACACCAATATTTGCGTCTAGAGCCTTTGCATTGAGGGCTATCTGAAAACGGCTGTGGCGCTGAAGTTGCCTGTGAATGTGGAGTTGGTGGCATGTGAAACCCGCATGTGGAGCATTCGTTTGTGTGGGATGTTCTACCAGGTTCATTCCTAGATAATGCACTCAAAGGGCACTAAGCATAGAGTGTGAAAACTGAGTTTCGTTGAGAGCTGCTTGGAAGCCTGATGGTGTGTGAAGTTAGTGAGCCAAATGGAGTTGTTCTCCCACAAGAACCACTCGGCTGATCCTTCTTCAATATGCCCTTCACCGACATGCAGAGTTTCCTTGATTGAATTAGCTCTCACACCAATATTTGCGTCTAGAGCCTTTGCATTGAGGGCTATCTGAAAACGGCTGTGGCGCTGAAGTTGCCTGTGAATGTGGAGTTGGTGGCATGTGAAACCCGCATGTGGAGCATTCGTTTGTGTGGGATGCTCACCAAGCTTCATTTCAGTCTTAGATACTCAAAGGGCACTAAGCATAGAGTGTGAAAACTGAGTTTCCTTGAGAGCTGCTTGGATGCCTGATGTTGTGTGAAGTTAGTGAGCCAAATGGAGTTGTTCTCCCACAAGAACCACTCGGCTGATCCTTCTTCAATATGCCCTTCACCGACATGCTGTGTTTCCTTGATTGAATTAGCTCTCACACCAATATTTGCGTCTAGAGCCTTTGCATTGAGGGCTATCTGAAAACGGCTGTGGCGCTGAAGTTGCCTGTGAATGTGGAGTTGGTGGCATGTGAAACCCGCATGTGGAGCATTCGTTTGTGTGGGATGCTCTACCAGGTTCATTTCAGTCCTAGGCACTCAAAGGGCACTAAGCATAGAGTGTGAAAACTGAGTTTCCTTGAGAGCTGCTTGGAAGCCTGATGGTGTGTGAAGTTAGTGAGCCAAATGGAGTTGTTCTCCCACAAGAACCACTCGGCTGATCCTTCTTCAATATGCCCTTCACCAACATGCAGAGTTTCCTTGATTGAATTAGCTCTCACACCAATATTTGCGTCTAGAGCCTTTGCATTGAGGGCTATCTGAAAACGGCTGTAGCGCTGAAGTTGCCTGTGAATGTGGAGTTGGTGGCATGTGAAACCCTCATGTGGAGCATTCGTTTGTGTGGCATGCTCTACCAGGTTCATTCCTAGATAATGCACTCAAAGGGCACTAAGCATAGAGTGTGAAAACTGAGTTTCCTTGAGAGCTGCTTGGAAGCCTGATGGTGTGTGAAGTTAGTGAGCCAAATGGAGTTGTTCTCCCACAAGAACCACTCGGCTGATCCTTCTTCAATATGCCCTTCACCAACATGCAATGTTTCCTTGATTGAATTAGCTCTCACACCAATATTTGCGTCTAGAGCCTTTGCATTGAGGGCTATCTGAAAACGGCTGTGGCGCTGAAGTTGCCTGTGAATGTGGAGTTGGTGGCATGTGAAAACCGCATGTGGAGCATTCGTTTGTGTGGCATGCTCTACCAGGTTCATTCCTAGATAATGCACTCAAAGGGCACTAAGCATAGAGTGTGAAAACTGAGTTTCCTTGAGAGCTGCTTGGAAGCCTGATGGTGTGTGAAGTTAGTGAGCCAAATGGAGTTGTTCTCCCACAAGAACCACTCGGCTGATCCTTCTTCAATATGCCCTTCACCAACATGCAGTGTTTCCTTGATTGAATTAGCTCTCACACCAATATTTGCATCTAGAGCCTTTGCATTGAGGGCTATCTGAAAACGGCTGTGGCGCTGAAGTTGCCTGTGAATGTGGAGTTGGTGGCATGTGAAACCCGCATGTGGAGCATTCGTTTGTGTGGGATGTTCTACCAGGTTCATTCCTAGATAATGCACTCAAAGGGCACTAAGCATAGAGTGTGAAAACTGAGTTTCCTTGAGAGCTGCTTGGAAGCCTGATGGTGTGTGAAGTTAGTGAGCCAAATGGAGTTGTTCTCCCACAAGAACCACTCGGCTGATCCTTTTTCAATATGCCCTTCACCAACATGCAGTGTTTCCTTGATTGAATTAGCTCTCACACCAATATTTGCGTCTAGAGCCTTTGCATTGAGGGCTATCTGAAAACGGCTGTGGCGCTGAAGTTGCCTGTGAATGTGGAGTTGGTGGCATGTGAAACCCGCATGTGGAGCATTCGTTTGTGTGGGATGTTCTACCAGGTTCATTCCTAGATAATGCACTCAAAGGGCACTAAGCATAGAGTGTGAAAACTGAGTTTCGTTGAGAGCTGCTTGGAAGCCTGATGGTGTGTGAAGTTAGTGAGCCAAATGGAGTTGTTCTCCCACAAGAACCACTCAGCTGATCCTTCTTCAATATGCCCTTCACCGACATGCAGAGTTTCCTTGATTGAATTAGCTCTCACACCAATATTTGCGTCTAGAGCCTTTGCATTGAGGGCTATCTGAAAACGGCTGTGGCGCTGAAGTTGCCTGTGAATGTGGAGTTGGTGGCATGTGAAACCCGCATGTGGAGCATTCGTTTGTGTGGGATGCTCTACCAGGTTCATTTCATTCCTAGGTACTCAAAGGGCACTAAGCATAGAATGTGAAAACTGAGTTTCCTTGAGAGCTGCTTGGAAGCCTGATGGTGTGTGAAGTTAGTGAGCCAAATGGAGTTGTTCTCCCACAAGAACCACTCGGCTGATCCTTCTTCAATATGCCCTTCACCAACATGCAGTGTTTCCTTGATTGAATTAGCTCTCACACCAATATTTGCATCTAGAGCCTTTGCATTGAGGGCTATCTGAAAACGGCTGTGGCGCTGAAGTTGCCTGTGAATGTGGAGTTGGTGGCATGTGAAACCCGCATGTGGAGCATTCGTTTGTGTGGGATGTTCTACCAGGTTCATTCCTAGATAATGCACTCAAAGGGCACTAAGCATAGAGTGTGAAAACTGAGTTTCCTTGAGAGCTGCTTGGAAGCCTGATGGTGTGTGAAGTTAGTGAGCCAAATGGAGTTGTTCTCCCACAAGAACCACTCGGCTGATCCTTTTTCAATATGCCCTTCACCAACATGCAGTGTTTCCTTGATTGAATTAGCTCTCACACCAATATTTGCGTCTAGAGCCTTTGCATTGAGGGCTATCTGAAAACGGCTGTGGCGCTGAAGTTGCCTGTGAATGTGGAGTTGGTGGCATGTGAAACCCGCATGTGGAGCATTCGTTTGTGTGGGATGTTCTACCAGGTTCATTCCTAGATAATGCACTCAAAGGGCACTAAGCATAGAGTGTGAAAACTGAGTTTCGTTGAGAGCTGCTTGGAAGCCTGATGGTGTGTGAAGTTAGTGAGCCAAATGGAGTTGTTCTCCCACAAGAACCACTCGGCTGATCCTTCTTCAATATGCCCTTCACCGACATGCAGAGTTTCCTTGATTGAATTAGCTCTCACACCAATATTTGCGTCTAGAGCCTTTGCATTGAGGGCTATCTGAAAACGGCTGTGGCGCTGAAGTTGCCTGTGAATGTGGAGTTGGTGGCATGTGAAACCCGCATGTGGAGCATTCGTTTGTGTGGGATGCTCTACCAGGTTCATTTCATTCCTAGGTACTCAAAGGGCACTAAGCATAGAATGTGAAAACTGAGTTTCCTTGAGAGCTGCTTGGAAGCCTGATGGTGTGTGAAGTTAGTGAGCCAAATGGAGTTGTTCTCCCACAAGAACCACTCGGCTGATCCTTCTTCAATATGCCCTTCACCAACATGCAGAGTTTCCTTGATTGAATTAGCTCTCACACCAATATTTGCGTCTAGAGCCTTTGCATTGAGGGCTATCTGAAAACGGCTGTGGCGCTGAAGTTGCCTGTGAATGTGGAGTTGGTGGCATGTGAAACCCTCATGTGGAGCATTCGTTTGTGTGGCATGCTCTACCAGGTTCATTCCTAGATAATGCACTCAAAGGGCACTAAGCATAGAGTGTGAAAACTGAGTTTCCTTGAGAGCTGCTTGGAAGCCTGATGGTGTGTGAAGTTAGTGAGCCAAATGGAGTTGTTCTCCCACAAGAACCACTCGGCTGATCCTTCTTCAATATGCCCTTCACCAACATGCAATGTTTCCTTGATTGAATTAGCTCTCACACCAATATTTGCGTCTAGAGCCTTTGCATTGAGGGCTATCTGAAAACGGCTGTGGCGCTGAAGTTGCCTGTGAATGTGGAGTTGGTGGCATGTGAAAACCGCATGTGGAGCATTCGTTTGTGTGGCATGCTCTACCAGGTTCATTCCTAGATAATGCACTCAAAGGGCACTAAGCATAGAGTGTGAAAACTGAGTTTCCTTGAGAGCTGCTTGGAAGCCTGATGGTGTGTGAAGTTAGTGAGCCAAATGGAGTTGTTCTCCCACAAGAACCAGTTGGCTGATCCTTCTTCAATATGCCCTTCACCAAATGCAGTGTTTCCTTGATTGAATTAGCTCTCACACCAATATTTGCGTCTAGAGCCTTTGCATTGAGGGCTATCTGAAAACGGCTGTGGCGCTGAAGTTGCCTGTCAATGTGGAGTTGGTGGCATGTGAAACCCGCATGTGGAGCATTCGTTTGTGTGGGATGCTCACCAAGCTTCATTTCAGTCCTAGGCACTCAAAGGGCACTAAGCATAGAGTGTGAAAACTGAGTTTCCTTGAGAGCTGCTTGGAAGCCTGATGGTGTGTGAAGTTAGTGAGCCAAATGGAGTTGTTCTCCCACAAGAACCACTCGGCTGATCCTTCTTCAATATGCCCTTCACCAACATGCAGTGTTTCCTTGATTGAATTAGCTCTCACACCAATATTTGCGTCTAGAGCCTTTGCATTGAGGGCTATCTGAAAACGGCTGTGGCGCTGAAGTTGCCTGTGAATGTGGAGTTGGTGGCATGTGAAAACCGCATGTGGAGCATTCGTTTGTGTGGGATGTTCTACCAGGTTCATTCCTACATAATGCACTCAAAGGGCACTAAGCATAGAGTGTGAAAACTGAGTTTCCTTGAGAGCTGCTTGGAAGCCTGATGGTGTGTGAAGTTAGTGAGCCAAATGGAGTTGTTCTCCCACAAGAACCACTCGGCTGATCCTTCTTCAATATGCCCTTCACCGACATGCAGAGTTTCCTTGATTGAATTAGCTCTCACACCAATATTTGCGTCTAGAGCCTTTGCATTGAGGGCTATCTGAAAACGGCTGTGGCGCTGAAGTTGCCTGTGAATGTGGAGTTGGTGGCATGTGAAACCCGCATGTGGAGCATTCGTTTGTGTGGGATGCTCACCAAGCTTCATTTCAGTCTTAGGTACTCAAAGGGCACTAAGCATAGAGAGTGAAAACTGAGTTTCCTTGAGAGCTGCTTGGAAGCCTGATGGTGTGTGAAGTTAGTGAGCCAAATGGAGTTGTTCTCCCACAAGAACCACTCGGCTGATCCTTCTTCAATATGCCCTTCACCAACATGCAGTGTTTCCTTGATTGAATTAGCTCTCACACCAATATTTGCGTCTAGAGCCTTTGCATTGAGGGCTATCTGAAAACGGCTGTGGCGCTGAAGTTGCCTGTGAATGTGGAGTTGGTGGCATGTGAAACCCGCATGTGGAGCATTCGTTTGTGTGGGATGCTCTACCAAGCTTCATTTCAGTCCTAGGCACTCAAAGGGCACTAAGCATAGAGTGTGAAAACTGAGTTTCCTTGAGAGCTGCTTGGAAGCCTGATGGTGTGTGAAGTTAGTGAGCCAAATGGAGTTGTTCTCCCACAAGAACCACTCGGCTGATCCTTCTTCAATATGCCCTTCACCGACATGCAGAGTTTCCTTGATTGAATTAGCTCTCACACCAATATTTGCGTCTAGAGCCTTTGCATTGAGGGCTATCTGAAAACGGCTGTGGCGCTGAAGTTGCCTGTCAATGTGGAGTTGGTGGCATGTGAAACCCGCATGTGGAGCATTCGTTTGTGTGGGATGCTCACCAAGCTTCATTTCAGTCTTAGGTACTCAAAGGGCACTAAGCATAGAGTGTGAAAACTGAGTTTCCTTGAGAGCTGCTTGGATGCCTGATGGTGTGTGAAGTTAGTGAGCCAAATGGAGTTGTTCTCCCACAAGAACCACTCGGCTGATCCTTCTTCAATATGCCCTTCACCAACATGCAGAGTTTCCTTGATTGAATTAGCTCTCACACCAATATTTGCGTCTAGAGCCTTTGCATTGAGGGCTATCTGAAAACGGCTGTAGCGCTGAAGTTGCCTGTGAATGTGGAGTTGGTGGCATGTGAAACCCTCATGTGGAGCATTCGTTTGTGTGGCATGCTCTACCAGGTTCATTCCTAGATAATGCACTCAAAGGGCACTAAGCATAGAGTGTGAAAACTGAGTTTCTTTGAGAGCTGCTTGGAAGCCTGATGGTGTGTGAAGTTAGTGAGCCAAATGGAGTTGTTCTCCCACAAGAACCACTCGGCTGATCCTCTTCAATATGCCCTTCACCAACATGCAGTGTTTCCTTGATTGAATTAGCTCTCACACCAATATTTGCGTCTAGAGCCTTTGCATTGAGGGCTATCTGAAAATGGCTGTGGCGCTGAAGTTGCCTGTGAATGTGGAGTTTGTGGCATGTGAAAACCGCATGTGGAGCATTCGTTTGTGTGGCATGCTCTACCAGGTTCATTCCTAGATAATGCAGTCAAAGGGCACTAAGCATAGAGTGTGAAAACTGAGTTTCCTTGAGAGCTGCTTGGATGCCTGATGGTGTGTGAAGTTAGTGAGCCAAATGGAGTTGTTCTCCCACAAGAACCACTCGGCTGATCCTTCTTCAATATGCCCTTCACCGACATGCAGAGTTTCCTTGATTGAATTAGCTCTCACACCAATATTTGCGTCTAGAGCCTTTGCATTGAGGGCTATCTGAAAACGGCTGTGGCGCTGAAGTTGCCTGTGAATGTGGAGTTGGTGGCATGTGAAACCCGCATGTGGAGCATTCGTTTGTGTGGGATGCTCTACCAGGTTTATTTCATTCCTAGGCACTCAAAGGGCACTAAGCATAGAGTGTGAAAACTGAGTTTCCTTGAGAGCTGCTTGGAAGCCTGATGGTGTGTGAAGTTAGTGAGCCAAATGGAGTTGTTCTCCCACAAGAACCACTCGGCTGATCCTTCTTCAATATGCCCTTCACCGACATGCAGAGTTTCCTTGATTGAATTAGCTCTCACACCAATATTTGCGTCTAGAGCCTTTGCATTGAGGGCTATCTGAAAACGGCTGTGGCGCTGAAGTTGCCTGTCAATGTGGAGTTGGTGGCATGTGAAAACCGCATGTGGAGCATTCGTTTGTGTGGCATGCTCTACCAGGTTCATTCCTAGATAATGCAGTCAAAGGGCACTAAGCATAGAGTGTGAAAACTGAGTTTCCTTGAGAGCTGCTTGGATGCCTGATGGTGTGTGAAGTTAGTGAGCCAAATGGAGTTGTTCTCCCACAAGAACCACTCGGCTGATCCTTCTTCAATATGCCCTTCACCGACATGCAGAGTTTCCTTGATTGAATTAGCTCTCACACCAATATTTGCGTCTAGAGCCTTTGCATTGAGGGCTATCTGAAAACGGCTGTGGCGCTGAAGTTGCCTGTCAATGTGGAGTTGGTGGCATGTGAAACCCGCATGTGGAGCATTCGTTTGTGTGGGATGCTCTACCAGGTTTATTTCATTCCTAGGCACTCAAAGGGCACTAAGCATAGAGTGTGAAAACTGAGTTTCCTTGAGAGCTGCTTGGAAGCCTGATGGTGTGTGAAGTTAGTGAGCCAAATGGAGTTGTTCTCCCACAAGAACCACTCGGCTGATCCTTCTTCAATATGCCCTTCACCGACATGCAGAGTTTCCTTGATTGAATTAGCTCTCACACCAATATTTGCGTCTAGAGCCTTTGCATTGAGGGCTATCTGAAAACGGCTGTGGCGCTGAAGTTGCCTGTCAATGTGGAGTTGGTGGCATGTGAAACCCGCATGTGGAGCATTCGTTTGTGTGGGATGCTCACCAAGCTTCATTTCAGTCCTAGGTACTCAAAGGGCACTAAGCATAGAGTGTGAAAACTGAGTTTCCTTGAGAGCTGCTTGGATGTCTGATGGTGTGTGAAGTTAGTGAGCCAAATGGAGTTGTTCTCCCACAAGAACCACTCGGCTGATCCTTCTTCAATATGCCCTTCACCGACATGCAGTGTTTCCTTGATTGAATTAGCTCTCACACCAATATTTGCGTCTAGAGCCTTTGCATTGAGGGCTATCTGAAAACGGCTGTGGCGCTGAAGTTGCCTGTGAATGTGGAGTTGGTGGCATGTGAAACCCGCATGTGGAGCATTCGTTTGTGTGGGATGCTCACCAAGCTTCATTTCAGTCCTAGGTGCTCAAGGGCACTAAGCATAGAGTGTGAAAACTGAGTTTCCTTGAGAGCTGCTTGGAAGCCTGATGGTGTGTGAAGTTAGTGAGCCAAATGGAGTTGTTCTCCCACAAGAACCACTCGGCTGATCCTTCTTCAATATGCCCTTCACCAACATGCAGTGTTTCCTTGATTGAATTAGCTCTCTTACAAATATTTGCGTCTAGAGCCTTTGCATTGAGGGCTATCTGAAAATGGCTGTGGCGCTGAAGTTGCCTGTGAATGTGGAGTTGGTGGCATGTGAAAACCGCATGTGGAGCATTCGTTTGTGTGGGATGCTCTACCAGGTTCATTCCTAGATAATGCACTCACAGGACACTAAGCATAGAGTGTGAAAACTGAGTTTCCTTGAGAGCTGCTTGGAAGCCTGATGGTGTGTGAAGTTAGTGAGCCAAATGGAGTTGTTCTCCCACAAGAACCACTCGGCTGATCCTTCTTCAATATGCCCTTCACCGACATGCAGAGTTTCCTTGATTGAATTAGCTCTCACACCAATATTTGCGTCTAGAGCCTTTGCATTGAGGGCTATCTGAAAACGGCTGTGGCGCTGAAGTTGCCTGTCAATGTGGAGTTGGTGGCATGTGAAACCCGCATGTGGAGCATTCGTTTGTGTGGGATGCTCACCAAGCTTCATTTCAGTCTTAGGTACTCAAAGGGCACTAAGCATAGAGTGTGAAAACTGAGTTTCCTTGAGAGCTGCTTGGATGCCTGATGTTGTGTGAAGTTAGTGAGCCAAATGGAGTTGTTCTCCCACAAGAACCACTCGGCTGATCCTTCTTCAATATGCCCTTCACCGACATGCTGTGTTTCCTTGATTGAATTAGCTCTCACACCAATATTTGCGTCTAGAGCCTTTGCATTGAGGGCTATCTGAAAACGGCTGTGGCGCTGAAGTTGCCTGTCAATGTGGAGTTGGTGGCATGTGAAACCCGCATGTGGAGCATTCGTTTGTGTGGGATGCTCTACCAGGTTCATTTCAGTCCTAGGTACTCAAAGGGCACTAAGCATAGAGTGTGAAAACTGAGTTTCCTTGAGAGCTGCTTGGATGCCTGATGGTGTGTGAAGTTAGTGAGCCAAATGGAGTTGTTCTCCCACAAGAACCACTCGGCTGATCCTTCTTCAATATGCCCTTCACCAACATGCAGAGTTTCCTTGATTGAATTAGCTCTCACACCAATATTTGCGTCTAGAGCCTTTGCATTGAGGGCTATCTGAAAACGGCTGTAGCGCTGAAGTTGCCTGTGAATGTGGAGTTGGTGGCATGTGAAACCCTCATGTGGAGCATTCGTTTGTGTGGCATGCTCTACCAGGTTCATTCCTAGATAATGCACTCAAAGGGCACTAAGCATAGAGTGTGAAAACTGAGTTTCTTTGAGAGCTGCTTGGAAGCCTGATGGTGTGTGAAGTTAGTGAGCCAAATGGAGTTGTTCTCCCACAAGAACCACTCGGCTGATCCTCTTCAATATGCCCTTCACCAACATGCAGTGTTTCCTTGATTGAATTAGCTCTCACACCAATATTTGCGTCTAGAGCCTTTGCATTGAGGGCTATCTGAAAATGGCTGTGGCGCTGAAGTTGCCTGTGAATGTGGAGTTTGTGGCATGTGAAAACCGCATGTGGAGCATTCGTTTGTGTGGCATGCTCTACCAGGTTCATTCCTAGATAATGCAGTCAAAGGGCACTAAGCATAGAGTGTGAAAACTGAGTTTCCTTGAGAGCTGCTTGGATGCCTGATGGTGTGTGAAGTTAGTGAGCCAAATGGAGTTGTTCTCCCACAAGAACCACTCGGCTGATCCTTCTTCAATATGCCCTTCACCGACATGCAGTGTTTCCTTGATTGAATTAGCTCTCACACCAATATTTGCGTCTAGAGCCTTTGCATTGAGGGCTATCTGAAAACGGCTGTGGCGCTGAAGTTGCCTGTGAATGTGGAGTTGGTGGCATGTGAAACCCGCATGTGGAGCATTCGTTTGTGTGGGATGCTCTACCAGGTTTATTTCATTCCTAGGCACTCAAAGGGCACTAAGCATAGAGTGTGAAAACTGAGTTTCCTTGAGAGCTGCTTGGAAGCCTGATGGTGTGTGAAGTTAGTGAGCCAAATGGAGTTGTTCTCCCACAAGAACCACTCGGCTGATCCTTCTTCAATATGCCCTTCACCGACATGCAGAGTTTCCTTGATTGAATTAGCTCTCACACCAATATTTGCGTCTAGAGCCTTTGCATTGAGGGCTATCTGAAAACGGCTGTGGCGCTGAAGTTGCCTGTCAATGTGGAGTTGGTGGCATGTGAAACCCGCATGTGGAGCATTCGTTTGTGTGGGATGCTCACCAAGCTTCATTTCAGTCCTAGGTACTCAAAGGGCACTAAGCATAGAGTGTGAAAACTGAGTTTCCTTGAGAGCTGCTTGGATGTCTGATGTTGTGTGAAGTTAGTGAGCCAAATGGAGTTGTTCTCCCACAAGAACCACTCGGCTGATCCTTCTTCAATATGCCCTTCACCGACATGCAGTGTTTCCATGATTGAATTAGCTCTCACACCAATATTTGCGTCTAGAGCCTTTGCATTGAGGGCTATCTGAAAACGGCTGTGGCGCTGAAGTTGCCTGTGAATGTGGAGTTGGTGGCATGTGAAACCCGCATGTGGAGCATTCGTTTGTGTGGGATGCTCACCAAGCTTCATTTCAGTCCTAGGTGCTCAAAGGGCACTAAGCATAGAGTGTGAAAACTGAGTTTCCTTGAGAGCTGCTTGGAAGCCTGATGGTGTGTGAAGTTAGTGAGCCAAATGGAGTTGTTCTCCCACAAGAACCACTCGGCTGATCCTTCTTCAATATGCCCTTCACCGACATGCAGAGTTTCCTTGATTGAATTAGCTCTCACACCAATATTTGCGTCTAGAGCCTTTGCATTGAGGGCTATCTGAAAACGGCTGTGGCGCTGAAGTTGCCTGTGAATGTGGATTTGGTGGCATGTGAAAACCGCATGTGGAGCATTCGCTTGTGTGGGATGCTCTACCAGGATCATTTCAGTCCTAGGCACTCAAAGGGCACTAAGCATAGAGTGTGAAAACTGAGTTTCCTTGAGAGCTGCTTGGAAGCCTGATGGTGTGTGAAGTTAGTGAGCCAAATGGAGTTGTTCTCCCACAAGAACCACTCGGCTGATCCTTCTTCAATATGCCCTTCACCAACATGCAGTGTTTCCTTGATTGAATTAGCTCTCTTACCAATATTTGCGTCTAGAGCCTTTGCATTGAGGGCTATCTGAAAATGGCTGTGGCGCTGAAGTTGCCTGTGAATGTGGAGTTGGTGGCATGTGAAAACCGCATGTGGAGCATTCGTTTGTGTGGGATGTTCTACCAGGTTCATTCCTACATAATGCACTCAAAGGGCACTAAGCATAGAGTGTGAAAACTGAGTTTCCTTGAGAGCTGCTTGGAAGCCTGATGGTGTGTGAAGTTAGTGAGCCAAATGGTGTTGTTCTCCCACAAGAACCAGTTGGCTGATCCTTCTTCAATATGCCCTTCACCAACATGCAGTGTTTCCTTGATTGAATTAGCTCTCACACCAATATTTGCGTCTAGAGCCTTTGCATTGAGGGCTATCTGAAAACGGCTGTGGCGCTGAAGTTGCCTGTGAATGTGGAGTTGGTGGCATGTGAAACCCGCATGTGGAGCATTCGTTTGTGTGGGATGCTCACCAGGTTCATTTCAGTCGTAGGCACTCAAAGGGCACTAAGCATAGAGTGTGAAAACTGAGTTTCCTTGAGAGCTGCTTGGAAGCCTGATGGTGTGTGAAGTTAGTGAGCCAAATGAAGTTGTTCTCCCACAAAAAACCACTCGGCTGATCCTTATTCAATATGCCCTTCACCAACATGCAGTGTTTCCATGATTGAATTAGCTCTCACACCAATATTTGTGTCTAGAGCCTTTGCATTTAGGGCTATCTGAAAACGGCTGTGGCGCTGAAGTTGCCTGTGAATGTGGAGTTGGTGGCATGTGAAACCCGCATGTGGAGCATTCGTTTGTGTGGGATGCTCACCAAGCTTCATTTCAGTCCTAGGTACTCAAAGGGCACTAAGCATAGAGTGTGAAAACTGAGTTTCCTTGAGAGCTGCTTGGATGCCTGATGGTGTGTGAAGTTAGTGAGCCAAATGGAGTTGTTCTCCCACAAGAACCACTCGGCTGATCCTTCTTCAATATGCCCTTCACCAACATGCAGTGTTTCCTTGATTGAATTAGCTCTCACACCAATATTTGCGTCTAGAGCCTTTGCATTGAGGGCTATCTGAAAACGGCTGTGGCGCTGAAGTTGCCTGTCAATGTGGAGTTGGTGGCATGTGAAACCCGCATGTGGAGCATTCGTTTGTGTGGGATGCTCACCAAGCTTCATTTCAGTCCTAGGTATTCAAAGGGCACTAAGCATAGAGTGTGAAAACAGAGTTTCCTTGAGAGCTGCTTGGAAGCCTGATGGTGTGTGAAGTTAGTGAGCCAAATGGAGTTGTTCTCCCACAAGAACCACTCGGCTGATCCTTCTTCAATATGCCCTTCACCAACATGCAGTGTTTCCTTGATTGAATTAGCTCTCACACCAATATTTGCGTCTAGAGCCTTTGCATTGAGGGCTATCTGAAAACGGCTGTGGTGCTGAAGTTGCCTGTGAATGTGGAGTTGGTGGCATGTGAAACCCGCATGTGGAGCATTCGTTTGTGTGGCATGCTCTACGAGGTTCATTCCTAGATAATGCACTCAAAGGGCACTAAGCATAGAGTGTGAAAACTGAGTTTCCTTGAGAGCTGCTTGGAAGCCTGATGGTGTGTGAAGTTAGTGAGCCAAATGGAGTTGTTCTCCCACAAGAACCACTCGGCTGATCCTTCTTCAATATGCCCTTCACCAACATGCAGTGTTTCCTTGATTGAATTAGCTCTCACACCAATATTTGCGTCTAGAGCCTTTGCATTGAGGGCTATCTGAAAACGGCTGTGGCGCTGAAGTTGCCTGTGAATGTGGAGTTGGTGGCATGTGAAACCCGCATGTGGAGCATTCGTTTGTGTGGGATGCTCTACCAGGTTCATTTCTGTCCTAGGCACTCAAAGGGCACTAAGCATAGAGTGTGAAAACTGGTTTCGTTGAGAGCTGCTTGGAAGCCTAATGGTGTGTGAAGTTAGTGAGCCAAATGGAGTTGTTCTCACACAAGAACCACTCGGCCGATCCTTCTTCAATATGCCCTTCACCAACATGCAGTGTTTCCTTGATTGAATTAGCTCTCACACCAATATTTGCGTCTAGAGCCTTTGCATTGAGGGCTATCTGAAAACGGCTGTGGCGCTGAAGTTGCCTGTGAATGTGGAGTTGGTGGCATGTGAAACCCGCATGTGGAGCATTCGTTTGTGTGGCATGCTCTACCAGGTTCATTCCTAGATAATGCACTCAAAGGGCACTAAGCATAGAGTGTGAAAACTGAGTTTCCTTGAGAGCTGCTTGGATGCCTGATGGTGTGTGAAGTTAGTGAGCCAAATGGAGTTGTTCTCCCACAAGAACCACTCGGCTGATCCTTCTTCAATATGCCCTTCACCAACATGCAGAGTTTCCTTGATTGAATTAGCTCTCACACCAATATTTGCGTCTAGAGCCTTTGCATTGAGGGCTATCTGAAAACGGCTGTGGCGCTGAAGTTGCCTGTGAATGTGGAGTTGGTGGCATGTGAAACCCGCATGTGGAGCATTCGTTTGTGTGGGATGCTCACCAAGCTTCATTTCAGTCTTAGGTACTCAAAGGGCACTAAGCATAGAGTGTGAAAACTGAGTTTCCTTGAGAGCTGCTTGTATGCCTGATGTTGTGTGAAATTAGTGAGCCAAATGGAGTTGTTCTCCCACAAGAACCACTCGGCTGATCCTTCTTCAATATGCCCTTCACCGACATGCTGTGTTTCCTTGATTGAATTAGCTCTCACACCAATATTTGCGTCTAGAGCCTTTGCATTGAGGGCTATCTGAAAACGGCTGTGGCGCTGAAGTTGCCTGTGAATGTGGAGTTGGTGGCATGTGAAACCCGCATGTGGAGCATTCGTTTGTGTGGGATGCTCTACCAGGTTCATTTCAGTCCTAGGCACTCAAAGGGCACTAAGCATAGAGTGTGAAAACTGAGTTTCCTTGAGAGCTGCTTGGAAGCCTGATGGTGTGTGAAGTTAGTGAGCCAAATGGAGTTGTTCTCCCACAAGAACCACTCGGCTGATCCTTCTTCAATATGCCCTTCACCAACATGCAGTGTTTCCTTGATTGAATTAGCTCTCACACCAATATTTGCGTCTAGAGCCTTTGCATTGAGGGCTATCTGAAAACGGCTGTGGCGCTGAAGTTGCCTGTGAATGTGGAGTTGGTGGCATGTGAAACTCGCATGTGGAGCATTCGTTTGTGTGGGATGTTCTACCAGGTTCATTCCTAGATAATGCACTCAAAGGGCACTAAGCATAGAGTGTGAAAACTGAGTTTCCTTGAGAGCTGCTTGGATGCCTGATGGTGCGTGAAGTTAGTGAGCCAAATGAAGTTGTTCTCCCACAAGAACCACTCGGCTGATCCTTCTTCAATATGCCCTTCACCAACATGCAGTGTTTCCTTGATTGAATTAGCTCTCACATCAATATTTGCGTCTAGAGCCTTTGCATTGAGGGCTATCTGAAAACAGCTGTGACGCTGAAGTTGCCTGTCAATGTGGAGTTGGTGGCATGTGAAACCCGCATGTGGAGCATTCGTTTGTGTGGGATGCTCTACCAGGTTCATTTCAGTCCTAGGCACTCAAAGGGCACTAAGCATAGAGTGTGAAAACTGAGTTTCCTTGAGAGCTGCTTGGAAGCCTGATGGTGTGTGAAGTTAGTGATCCAAATGGAGTTGTTCTCCCACAAGAACCACTCGGCCGATCCTTCTTCAATATGCCCTTCACCAACATGCAGTGTTTCCTTGATTGAATTAGCTCTCACACCAATATTTGTGTCTAGAGCCTTTGCATTGAGGGCTATCTGAAAACGGCTGTGGCGCTGAAGTTGCCTGTGAATGTGGAGTTGGTGGCATGTGAAACCCGCATGTGGAGCATTCGTTTGTGTGGGATGCTCTACCAGGTTTATTTCAGTCCTAGGCACTCAAAGGGCACTAAGCATAGAGTGTGAAAACTGAGTTTCCTTGAGAGCTGCTTGGAAGCCTGATGGTGTGTGAAGTTAGTGAGCCAAATGAAGTTGTTCTCCCACAAGAACCACTCGGCTGATCCTTCTTCAATATGCCCTTCACCAACATGCAGTGTTTCCTGGATTGAATTAGCTCTCACACCAATATTTGCGTCTAGAGCCTTTGCATTGAGGGCTATCTGAAAATGGCTGTGGCGCTGAAGTTGCCTGTGAATGTGGAGTTGGTGGCATGTGAAAACCGCATGTGGAGCATTCATTTGTGTGGCATGCTCTACCAGGTTCATTCCTAGATAATGCACTCAAAGGGCACTAAGCATAGAGTGTGAAAACTGAGTTTCCTTGAGAGCTGCTTGGAAGCCTGATGGTGTGTGAAGTTAGTGAGCCAAATGGAGTTGTTCTCCCACAAGAACCACTTGGCTGATCCTTCTTCTATATGCCCTTCACCAACATGCAGTGTTTCCTGGATTGAATTAGCTCTCACACCAATATTTGCGTCTAGAGCCTTTGCATTGAGGGCTATCTGAAAATGGCTGTGGCGCTGAAGTTGCCTGTGAATGTGGAGTTGGTGGCATGTGAAACCCGCATGTGGAGCATTCGTTTGTGTGGCATGCTCTACCAGGTTCATTCCTAGATAATGCACTCAAAGGGCACTAAGCATAGAGTGTGAAAACTGAGTTTCCTTGAGAGCTGCTTGGAAGCCTGATGGTGTGTGAAGTTAGTGAGCCAAATGGAGTTGTTCTCCCACAAGAACCACTCGGCTGATCCTTCTTCAATATGCCCTTCACCAACATGCAGAGTTTCCTTGATTGAATTAGCTCTCACACCAATATTTGCGTCTAGAGCCTTTGCATTGAGGGCTATCTGAAAACGGCTGTGGCGCTGAAGTTGCCTGTGAATGTGGAGTTGGTGGCATGTGAAACCCGCATGTGGAGCATTCGTTTGTGTGGGATGCTCACCAAGCTTCATTTCAGTCTTAGGTACTCAAAGGGCACTAAGCATAGAGTGTGAAAACTGAGTTTCCTTGAGAGCTGCTTGTATGCCTGATGTTGTGTGAAGTTAGTGAGCCAAATGGAGTTGTTCTCCCACAAGAACCACTCGGCTGATCCTTCTTCAATATGCCCTTCACCGACATGCTGTGTTTCCTTGATTGAATTAGCTCTCACACCAATATTTGCGTCTAGAGCCTTTGCATTGAGGGCTATCTGAAAACGGCTGTGGCGCTGAAGTTGCCTGTGAATGTGGAGTTGGTGGCATGTGAAACCCGCATGTGTAGCATTCGTTTGTGTGGGATGCTCTACCAGGTTCATTTCAGTCCTAGGCACTCAAAGGGCACTAAGCATAGAGTGTGAAAACTGAGTTTCCTTGAGAGCTGCTTGGAAGCCTGATGGTGTGTGAAGTTAGTGAGCCAAATGGAGTTGTTCTCCCACAAGAACCACTCGGCTGATCCTTCTTCAATATGCCCTTCACCAACATGCAGTGTTTCCTTGATTGAATTAGCTCTCACACCAATATTTGCGTCTAGAGCCTTTGCATTGAGGGCTATCTGAAAACGGCTGTGGCGCTGAAGTTGCCTGTGAATGTGGAGTTGGTGGCATGTGAAACTCGCATGTGGAGCATTCGTTTGTGTGGGATGTTCTACCAGGTTCATTCCTAGATAATGCACTCAAAGGGCACTAAGCATAGAGTGTGAAAACTGAGTTTCCTTGAGAGCTGCTTGGAAGCCTGATGGTGCGTGAAGTTAGTGAGCCAAATGGAGTTGTTCTCCCACAAGAACCACTCGGCTGATCCTTCTTCAATATGCCCTTCACCAACATGCAGTGTTTCCTTGATTGAATTAGCTCTCACATCAATATTTGCGTCTAGAGCCTTTGCATTGAGGGCTATCTGAAAACAGCTGTGACGCTGAAGTTGCCTGTGAATGTGGAGTTGGTGGCATGTGAAACCCGCATGTGGAGCATTCGTTTGTGTGGGATGCTCTACCAGGTTCATTTCAGTCCTAGGCACTCAAAGGGCACTAAGCATAGAGTGTGAAAACTGAGTTTCCTTGAGAGCTGCTTGGAAGCCTGATGGTGTGTGAAGTTAGTGATCCAAATGGAGTTGTTCTCCCACAAGAACCACTCGGCCGATCCTTCTTCAATATGCCCTTCACCAACATGCAGTGTTTCCTTGATTGAATTAGCTCTCACACCAATATTTGTGTCTAGAGCCTTTGCATTGAGGGCTATCTGAAAACGGCTGTGGCGCTGAAGTTGCCTGTGAATGTGGAGTTGGTGGCATGTGAAACCCGCATGTGGAGCATTCGTTTGTGTGGGATGCTCTACCAGGTTTATTTCAGTCCTAGGCACTCAAAGGGCACTAAGCATAGAGTGTGAAAACTGAGTTTCCTTGAGAGCTGCTTGGAAGCCTGATGGTGTGTGAAGTTAGTGAGCCAAATGAAGTTGTTCTCCCACAAGAACCACTCGGCTGATCCTTCTTCAATATGCCCTTCACCAACATGCAGTGTTTCCTGGATTGAATTAGCTCTCACACCAATATTTGCGTCTAGAGCCTTTGCATTGAGGGCTATCTGAAAATGGCTGTGGCGCTGAAGTTGCCTGTGAATGTGGAGTTGGTGGCATGTGAAAACCGCATGTGGAGCATTCATTTGTGTGGCATGCTCTACCAGGTTCATTCCTAGATAATGCACTCAAAGGGCACTAAGCATAGAGTGTGAAAACTGAGTTTCCTTGAGAGCTGCTTGGAAGCCTGATGGTGTGTGAAGTTAGTGAGCCAAATGGAGTTGTTCTCCCACAAGAACCACTTGGCTGATCCTTCTTCTATATGCCCTTCACCAACATGCAGTGTTTCCTGGATTGAATTAGCTCTCACACCAATATTTGCGTCTAGAGCCTTTGCATTGAGGGCTATCTGAAAATGGCTGTGGCGCTGAAGTTGCCTGTGAATGTGGAGTTGGTGGCATGTGAAACCCGCATGTGGAGCATTCGTTTGTGTGGCATGCTCTACCAGGTTCATTCCTAGATAATGCACTCAAAGGGCACTAAGCATAGAGTGTGAAAACTGAGTTTCCTTGAGAGCTGCTTGGAAGCCTGATGGTGTGTGAAGTTAGTGAGCCAAATGCAGTTGTTCTCCCACAAGAACCACTCGGCTGATCCTTCTTCAATATGCCCTTCACCAACATGCAGAGTTTCCTTGATTGAATTAGCTCTCACACCAATATTTGCGTCTAGAGCCTTTGCATTGAGGGCTATCTGAAAACGGCTGTGGCGCTGAAGTTGCCTGTGAATGTGGAGTTGGTGGCATGTGAAACCCGCATGTGGAGCATTCGTTTGTGTGGGATGCTCACCAAGCTTCATTTCAGTCTTAGGTACTCAAAGGGCACTAAGCATAGAGTGTGAAAACTGAGTTTCCTTGAGAGCTGCTTGTATGCCTGATGTTGTGTGAAGTTAGTGAGCCAAATGGAGTTGTTCTCCCACAAGAACCACTCGGCTGATCCTTCTTCAATATGCCCTTCACCGACATGCTGTGTTTCCTTGATTGAATTAGCTCTCACACCAATATTTGCGTCTAGAGCCTTTGCATTGAGGGCTATCTGAAAACGGCTGTGGCGCTGAAGTTGCCTGTGAATGTGGAGTTGGTGGCATGTGAAACCCGCATTTGCAGCATTCGTTTGTGTGGGATGCTCTACCAGGTTCATTTCAGTCCTAGGCACTCAAAGGGCACTAAGCATAGAGTGTGAAAACTGAGTTTCCTTGAGAGCTGCTTGGAAGCCTGATGGTGTGTGAAGTTAGTGAGCCAAATGGAGTTGTTCTCCCACAAGAACCACTCGGCTGATCCTTCGTCAATATGCCCTTCACCAACATGCAGTGTTTCCTTGATTGAATTAGCTCTCACACCAATATTTGCGTCTAGAGCCTTTGCATTGAGGGCTATCTGAAAACGGCTGTGGCGCTGAAGTTGCCTGTGAATGTGGAGTTGGTGGCATGTGAAACTCGCATGTGGAGCATTCGTTTGTGTGGGATGTTCTACCAGGTTCATTCCTAGATAATGCACTCAAAGGGCACTAAGCATAGAGTGTGAAAACTGAGTTTCCTTGAGAGCTGCTTGGAAGCCTGATGGTGCGTGAAGTTAGTGAGCCAAATGGAGTTGTTCTCCCACAAGAACCACTCGGCTGATCCTTCTTCAATATGCCCTTCACCAACATGCAGTGTTTCCTTGATTGAATTAGCTCTCACATCAATATTTGCGTCTAGAGCCTTTGCATTGAGGGCTATCTGAAAACAGCTGTGACGCTGAAGTTGCCTGTGAATGTGGAGTTGGTGGCATGTGAAACCCGCATGTGGAGCATTCGTTTGTGTGGGATGCTCTACCAGGTTCATTTCAGTCCTAGGCACTCAAAGGGCACTAAGCATAGAGTGTGAAAACTGAGTTTCCTTGAGAGCTGCTTGGAAGCCTGATGGTGTGTGAAGTTAGTGATCCAAATGGAGTTGTTCTCCCACAAGAACCACTCGGCCGATCCTTCTTCAATATGCCCTTCACCAACATGCAGTGTTTCCTTGATTGAATTAGCTCTCACACCAATATTTGTGTCTAGAGCCTTTGCATTGAGGGCTATCTGAAAACGGCTGTGGCGCTGAAGTTGCCTGTGAATGTGGAGTTGGTGGCATGTGAAACCCGCATGTGGAGCATTCGTTTGTGTGGGATGCTCTACCAGGTTTATTTCAGTCCTAGGCACTCAAAGGGCACTAAGCATAGAGTGTGAAAACTGAGTTTCCTTGAGAGCTGCTTGGAAGCCTGATGGTGTGTGAAGTTAGTGAGCCAAATGAAGTTGTTCTCCCACAAGAACCACTCGGCTGATCCTTCTTCAATATGCCCTTCACCAACATGCAGTGTTTCCTGGATTGAATTAGCTCTCACACCAATATTTGCGTCTAGAGCCTTTGCATTGAGGGCTATCTGAAAATGGCTGTGGCGCTGAAGTTGCCTGTGAATGTGGAGTTGGTGGCATGTGAAAACCGCATGTGGAGCATTCATTTGTGTGGCATGCTCTACCAGGTTCATTCCTAGATAATGCACTCAAAGGGCACTAAGCATAGAGTGTGAAAACTGAGTTTCCTTGAGAGCTGCTTGGAAGCCTGATGGTGTGTGAAGTTAGTGAGCCAAATGGAGTTGTTCTCCCACAAGAACCACTTGGCTGATCCTTCTTCTATATGCCCTTCACCAACATGCAGTGTTTCCTGGATTGAATTAGCTCTCACACCAATATTTGCGTCTAGAGCCTTTGCATTGAGGGCTATCTGAAAATGGCTGTGGCGCTGAAGTTGCCTGTGAATGTGGAGTTGGTGGCATGTGAAACCCGCATGTGGAGCATTCGTTTGTGTGGCATGCTCTACCAGGTTCATTCCTAGATAATGCACTCAAAGGGCACTAAGCATAGAGTGTGAAAACTGAGTTTCCTTGAGAGCTGCTTGGAAGCCTGATGGTGTGTGAAGTTAGTGAGCCAAATGGAGTTGTTCTCCCACAAGAACCACTCGGCTGATCCTTCTTCAATATGCCCTTCACCAACATGCAGAGTTTCCTTGATTGAATTAGCTCTCACACCAATATTTGCGTCTAGAGCCTTTGCATTGAGGGCTATCTGAAAACGGCTGTGGCGCTGAAGTTGCCTGTGAATGTGGAGTTGGTGGCATGTGAAACCCGCATGTGGAGCATTCGTTTGTGTGGGATGCTCACCAAGCTTCATTTCAGTCTTAGGTACTCAAAGGGCACTAAGCATAGAGTGTGAAAACTGAGTTTCCTTGAGAGCTGCTTGTATGCCTGATGTTGTGTGAAGTTAGTGAGCCAAATGGAGTTGTTCTCCCACAAGAACCACTCGGCTGATCCTTCTTCAATATGCCCTTCACCGACATGCTGTGTTTCCTTGATTGAATTAGCTCTCACACCAATATTTGCGTCTAGAGCCTTTGCATTGAGGGCTATCTGAAAACGGCTGTGGCGCTGAAGTTGCCTGTGAATGTGGAGTTGGTGGCATGTGAAACCCGCATGTGTAGCATTCGTTTGTGTGGGATGCTCTACCAGGTTCATTTCAGTCCTAGGCACTCAAAGGGCACTAAGCATAGAGTGTGAAAACTGAGTTTCCTTGAGAGCTGCTTGGAAGCCTGATGGTGTGTGAAGTTAGTGAGCCAAATGGAGTTGTTCTCCCACAAGAACCACTCGGCTGATCCTTCTTCAATATGCCCTTCACCAACATGCAGTGTTTCCTTGATTGAATTAGCTCTCACACCAATATTTGCGTCTAGAGCCTTTGCATTGAGGGCTATCTGAAAACGGCTGTGGCGCTGAAGTTGCCTGTGAATGTGGAGTTGGTGGCATGTGAAACTCGCATGTGGAGCATTCGTTTGTGTGGGATGTTCTACCAGGTTCATTCCTAGATAATGCACTCAAAAGGCACTAAGCATAGAGTGTGAAAACTGAGTTTCCTTGAGAGCTGCTTGGAAGCCTGATGGTGTGTGAAGTTAGTGAGCCAAATGGAGTTGTTCTCCCACAAGAACCACTCGGCTGATCCTTCTTCAATATGCCCTTCACCAACATGCAGTGTTTCCTTGATTGAATTAGCTCTCACATCAATATTTGCGTCTAGAGCCTTTGCATTGAGGGCTATCTGAAAAAAGCTGTGACGCTGAAGTTGCCTGTGAATGTGGAGTTGGTGGCATGTGAAACCCGCATGTGGAGCATTCGTTTGTGTGGGATGCTCTACCAGGTTCATTTCAGTCCTAGGCACTCAAAGGGCACTAAGCATAGAGTGTGAAAACTGAGTTTCCTTGAGAGCTGCTTGGAAGCCTGATGGTGTGTGAAGTTAGTGATCCAAATGGAGTTGTTCTCCCACAAGAACCACTCGGCCGATCCTTCTTCAATATGCCCTTCACCAACATGCAGTGTTTCCTTGATTGAATTAGCTCTCACACCAATATTTGTGTCTAGAGCCTTTGCATTGAGGGCTATCTGAAAACGGCTGTGGCGCTGAAGTTGCCTGTGAATGTGGAGTTGGTGGCATGTGAAACCCGCATGTGGAGCATTCGTTTGTGTGGGATGCTCTACCAGGTTTATTTCAGTCCTAGGCACTCAAAGGGCACTAAGCATAGAGTGTGAAAACTGAGTTTCCTTGAGAGCTGCTTGGAAGCCTGATGGTGTGTGAAGTTAGTGAGCCAAATGAAGTTGTTCTCCCACAAGAACCACTCGGCTGATCCTTCTTCTATATGCCCTTCACCAACATGCAGTGTTTCCTGGATTGAATTAGCTCTCACACCAATATTTGCGTCTAGAGCCTTTGCATTGAGGGCTATCTGAAAATGGCTGTGGCGCTGAAGTTGCCTGTGAATGTGGAGTTGGTGGCATGTGAAAACCGCATGTGGAGCATTCATTTGTGTGGCATGCTCTACCAGGTTCATTCCTAGATAATGCACTCAAAGGGCACTAAGCATAGAGTGTGAAAACTGAGTTTCCTTGAGAGCTGCTTGGAAGCCTGATGGTGTGTGAAGTTAGTGAGCCAAATGGAGTTGTTCTCCCACAAAAACCACTTGGCTGATCCTTCTTCTATATGCCCTTCACCAACATGCAGTGTTTCCTGGATTGAATTAGCTCTCACACCAATATTTGCGTCTAGAGCCTTTGCATTGAGGGCTATCTGAAAATGGCTGTGGCGCTGAAGTTGCCTGTGAATGTGGAGTTGGTGGCATGTGAAACCCGCATGTGGAGCATTCGTTTGTGTGGCATGCTCTACCAGGTTCATTCCTAGATAATGCACTCAAAGGGCACTAAGCATAGAGTGTGAAAACTGAGTTTCCTTGAGAGCTGCTTGGAAGCCTGATGGTGTGTGAAGTTAGTGAGCCAAATGGAGTTGTTCTCCCACAAGAACCACTCGGCTGATCCTTCTTCAATATGCCCTTCACCAACATGCAGAGTTTCCTTGATTGAATTAGCTCTCACACCAATATTTGCGTCTAGAGCCTTTGCATTGAGGGCTATCTGAAAACGGCTGTGGCGCTGAAGTTGCCTGTGAATGTGGAGTTGGTGGCATGTGAAACCCGCATGTGGAGCATTCGTTTGTGTGGGATGTTCTACCAGGTTCATTCCTAGATAATGCACTCAAAGGGCACTAAGAATAGAGTGTGAAAACTGAGTTTCGTTGAGAGCTGCTTGGAAGCCTGATGGTGTGTGAAGTTAGTGAGCCAAATGGAGTTGTTCTCCCACAAGAACCACTCGGCTGATCCTTCTTCAATATGCCCTTCACCGACATGCAGAGTTTCCTTGATTGAATTAGCTCTCACACCAATATTTGCGTCTAGAGCCTTTGCATTGAGGGCTATCTGAAAACGGCTGTGGCGCTGAAGTTGCCTGTGAATGTGGAGTTGGTGGCATGTGAAACCCGCATGTGGAGCATTCGTTTGTGTGGGATGCTCACCAAGCTTCATTTCAGTCTTAGGTACTCAAAGGGCACTAAGCATAGAGTGTGAAAACTGAGTTTCCTTGAGAGCTGCTTGGATGCCTGATGTTGTGTGAAGTTAGTGAGCCAAATGGAGTTGTTCTCCCACAAGAACCACTCGGCTGATCCTTCTTCAATATGCCCTTCACCGACATGCTGTGTTTCCTTGATTGAATTAGCTCTCACACCAATATTTGCGTCTAGAGCCTTTGCATTGAGGGCTATCTGAAAACGGCTGTGGCGCTGAAGTTGCCTGTGAATGTGGAGTTGGTGGCATGTGAAACCCGCATGTGGAGCATTCGTTTGTGTGGGATGCTCTACCAGGTTCATTTCAGTCCTAGGTACTCAAAGGGCACTAAGCATAGAGTGTGAAAACTGAGTTTCCTTGAGAGCTGCTTGGATGCCTGATGGTGTGTGAAGTTAGTGAGCCAAATGGAGTTGTTCTCCCACAAGAACCACTCGGCTGATCCTTCTTCAATATGCCCTTCACCAACATGCAGAGTTTCCTTGATTGAATTAGCTCTCACACCAATATTTGCGTCTAGAGCCTTTGCATTGAGGGCTATCTGAAAACGGCTGTGGCGCTGAAGTTGCCTGTGAATGTGGAGTTGGTGGCATGTGAAACCCTCATGTGGAGCATTCGTTTGTGTGGCATGCTCTACCAGGTTCATTCCTAGATAATGCACTCAAAGGGCACTAAGCATAGAGTGTGAAAACTGAGTTTCCTTGAGAGCTGCTTGGAAGCCTGATGGTGTGTGAAGTTAGTGAGCCAAATGGAGTTGTTCTCCCACAAGAACCACTCGGCTGATCCTTCTTCAATATGCCCTTCACCAACATGCAATGTTTCCTTGATTGAATTAGCTCTCACACCAATATTTGCGTCTAGAGCCTTTGCATTGAGGGCTATCTGAAAACGGCTGTGGCGCTGAAGTTGCCTGTGAATGTGGAGTTGGTGGCATGTGAAAACCGCATGTGGAGCATTCGTTTGTGTGGCATGCTCTACCAGGTTCATTCCTAGATAATGCAGTCAAAGGGCACTAAGCATAGAGTGTGAAAACTGAGTTTCCTTGAGAGCTGCTTGGAAGCCTGATGGTGTGTGAAGTTAGTGAGCCAAATGGAGTTGTTCTCCCACAAGAACCAGTTGGCTGATCCTTCTTCAATATGCCCTTCACCAACATGCAGTGTTTCCTTGATTGAATTAGCTCTCACACCAATATTTGCGTCTAGAGCCTTTGCATTGAGGGCTATCTGAAAACGGCTGTGGCGCTGAAGTTGCCTGTCAATGTGGAGTTGGTGGCATGTGAAACCCGCATGTGGAGCATTCGTTTGTGTGGGATGCTCACCAAGCTTCATTTCAGTCCTAGGCACTCAAAGGGCACTAAGCATAGAGTGTGAAAACTGAGTTTCCTTGAGAGCTGCTTGGAAGCCTGATGGGGTGTGAAGTTAGTGAGCCAAATGGAGTTGTTCTCCCACAAGAACCACTCGGCTGATCCTTCTTCAATATGCCCTTCACCAACATGCAGTGTTTCCTTGATTGAATTAGCTCTCACACCAATATTTGCGTCTAGAGCCTTTGCATTGAGGGCTATCTGAAAACGGCTGTGGCGCTGAAGTTGCCTGTGAATGTGGAGTTGGTGGCATGTGAAAACCGCATGTGGAGCATTCGTTTGTGTGGGATGTTCTACCAGGTTCATTCCTAGATAATGCACTCAAAGGGCACTAAGCATAGAGTGTGAAAACTGAGTTTCCTTGAGAGCTGCTTGGAAGCCTGATGGTGTGTGAAGTTAGTGAGCCAAATGGAGTTGTTCTCCCACAAGAACCACTCGGCTGATCCTTCTTCAATATGCCCTTCACCGACATGCTGTGTTTCCTTGATTGAATTAGCTCTCACACCAATATTTGCGTCTAGAGCCTTTGCATTGAGGGCTATCTGAAAACGGCTGTGGCGCTGAAGTTGCCTGTGAATGTGGAGTTGGTGGCATGTGAAACCCGCATGTGGAGCATTCATTTGTGTGGGATGCTCTACCAGGTTCATTTCAGTCGTAGGTACTCAAAGGGCACTAAGCATAGAGTGTGAAAACTGAGTTTCCTTGAGAGCTGCTTGGATGCTTGATGGTGTGTGAAGTTAGTGAGCCAAATGGAGTTGTTCTCCCACAAGAACCACTCGGCTGATCCTTCTTCAATATGCCCTTCACCAACATGCAGAGTTTCCTTGATTGAATTAGCTCTCACACCAATATTTGCGTCTAGAGCCTTTGCATTGAGGGCTATCTGAAAACGGCTGTGGCGCTGAAGTTGCCTGTGAATGTGGAGTTGGTGGCATGTGAAACCCTCATGTGGAGCATCCGTTTGTGTGGCATGCTCTACCCAGGTTCATTCCTAGATAATGCACTCAAAGGGCACTAAGCATAGAGTGTGAAAACTGAGTTTCCTTGAGAGCTGCTTGGAAGCCTGATGGTGTGTGAAGTTAGTGAGCCAAATGGAGTTGTTCTCCCACAAGAACCACTCGGCTGATCCTTCTTCAATATGCCCTTCACCAACATGCAGTGTTTCCTTGATTGAATTAGCTCTCACACCAATATTTGCGTCTAGAGCCTTTGCATTGAGGGCTATCTGAAAACGGCTGTGGCGCTGAAGTTGCCTGTGAATGTGGAGTTGGTGGCATGTGAAACCCGCATGTGGAGCATTCGTTTGTGTGGGATGCTCACCAAGCTTCATTTCAGTCCTAGGCACTCAAAGGGCACTAAGCATAGAGTGTGAAAACTGAGTTTCCTTGAGAGCTGCTTGGAAGCCTGATGGTGTGTGAAGTTAGTGAGCCAAATGGAGTTGTTCTCCCACAAGAACCACTCGGCTGATTCTTCTTCAATATGCCCTTCACCGACATGCAGAGTTTCCTTGATTGAATTAGCTCTCACACCAATATTTGCGTCTAGAGCCTTTGCATTGAGGGCTATCTGAAAACGGCTGTGGCGCTGAAGTTGCCTGTCAATGTGAAGTTGGTGGCATGTGAAACCCGCATGTGGAGCATTCGTTTGTGTGGGATGCTCACCAAGCTTCATTTCAGTCTTAGGTACTCAAAGGGCACTAAGCATAGAGTGTGAAAACTGAGTTTCCTTGAGAGCTGCTTGGATGCCTGATGTTGTGTGAAGTTAGTGAGCCAAATGGAGTTGTTCTCCCACAAGAACCACTCGGCTGATCCTTCTTCAATATGCCCTTCACCGACATGCTGTGTTTCCTTGATTGAATTAGCTCTCACACAAATATTTGCGTCTAGAGCCTTTGCATTGAGGGCTATCTGAAAACAGCTGTGACGCTGAAGTTGCCTATGAATGTGGAGTTGGTGGCATGTGAAACCCGCATGTGGAGCATTCGTTTGTGTGGGATGCTCTACCAGGTTCATTTCAGTCCTAGGTACTCAAAGGGCACTAAGCATAGAGTGTGAAAACTGAGTTTCCTTGAGAGCTGCTTGGAAGCCTGATGGTGTGTGAAGTTAGTGAGCCAAATGGAGTTGTTCTCCCACAAGAACCACTCGGCTGATCCTTCTTCAATATGCCCTTCACCAACATGCAGAGTTTCCTTGATTGAATTAGCTCTCACACCAATATTTGCGTCTAGAGCCTTTGCATTGAGGGCTATCTGAAAACGGCTGTGGCGCTGAAGTTGCCTGTGAATGTGGAGTTGGTGGCATGTGAAACCCTCATGTGGAGCATTCGTTTGTGTGGCATGCTCTATCAGGTTCATTCCTAGATAATGCACTCAAAGGGCACTAAGCATAGAGTGTGAAAACTGAGTTTCTTTGAGAGCTGCTTGGAAGCCTGATGGTGTGTGAAGTTAGTGAGCCAAATGGAGTTGTTCTCCCACAAGAACCACTCGGCTGATCCTTCTTCAATATGCCCTTCACCAACATGCAATGTTTCCTTGATTGAATTAGCTCTCACACCAATATTTGCGTCTAGAGCCTTTGCATTGAGGGCTATCTGAAAATGGCTGTGGCGCTGAAGTTGCCTGTGAATGTGGAGTTTGTGGCATGTGAAAACCGCATGTGGAGCATTCGTTTGTGTGGCATGCTCTACCAGGTTCATTCCTAGATAATGCAGTCAAAGGGCACTAAGCATAGAGTGTGAAAACTGAGTTTCCTTGAGAGCTGCTTGATAGCCTGATGGTGTGTGAAGTTAGTGAGCCAAATGGAGTTGTTCTCCCACAAGAACCACTCGGCTGATCCTTCTTCAATATGCCCTTCACCGACATGCAGAGTTTCCTTGATTGAATTAGCTCTCACACCAATATTCGCGTCTAGAGCCTTTGCATTGAGGGCTATCTGAAAACGGCTGTGGCGCTGAAGTTGCCTGTGAATGTGGAGTTGGTGGCATGTGAAACCCGCATGTGGAGCATTCGTTTGTGTGGGATGCTCTACCAGGTTTATTTCATTCCTAGGCACTCAAAGGGCACTAAGCATAGAGTGTGAAAACTGAGTTTCCTTGAGAGCTGCTTGGAAGCCTGATGGTGTGTGAAGTTAGTGAGCCAAATGGAGTTGTTCTCCCACAAGAACCACTCGGCTGATCCTTCTTCAATATGCCCTTCACCGACATGCAGAGTTTCCTTGATTGAATTAGCTCTCACACCAATATTTGCGTCTAGAGCCTTTGCATTGAGGGCTATCTGAAAACGGCTGTGGCGCTGAAGTTGCCTGTGAATGTGGAGTTGGTGGCATGTGAAACCCGCATGTGGAGCATTCGTTTGTGTGGGATGCTCTACCAGGTTTATTTCATTCCTAGGCACTCAAAGGGCACTAAGCATAGAGTGTGAAAACTGAGTTTCCTTGAGAGCTGCTTGGAAGCCTGATGGTGTGTGAAGTTAGTGAGCCAAATGGAGTTGTTCTCCCACAAGAACCACCCGGCTGATCCTTCTTCAATATGCCCTTCACCGACATGCAGAGTTTCCTTGATTGAATTAGCTCTCACACCAATATTTGCGTCTAGAGCCTTTGCATTGAGGGCTATCTAAAAACGGCTGTGGCGCTGAAGTTGCCTGTGAATGTGGAGTTGGTGGCATGTGAAACCCGCATGTGGAGCATTCGTTTGTGTGGGATGCTCACCAAGCTTCATTTCAGTCCTAGGTACTCAAAGGGCACTAAGCATAGAGTGTGAAAACTGAGTTTCCTTGAGAGCTGCTTGGATGTCTGATGTTGTGTGAAGTTAGTGAGCCAAATGGAGTTGTTCTCCCACAAGAACCACTCGGCTGATCCTTCTTCAATATGCCCTTCACCGACATGCAGTGTTTCCATGATTGAATTAGCTCTCACACCAATATTTGCGTCTAGAGCCTTTGCATTGAGGGCTATCTGAAAACGGCTGTGGCGCTGAAGTTGCCTGTGAATGTGGAGTTGGTGGCATGTGAAACCCTCATGTGGAGCATTCGTTTGTGTGGCATGCTCTATCAGGTTCATTCCTAGATAATGCACTCAAAGGGCACTAAGCATAGAGTGTGAAAACTGAGTTTCTTTGAGAGCTGCTTGGAAGCCTGATGGTGTGTGAAGTTAGTGAGCCAAATGGAGTTGTTCTCCCACAAGAACCACTCGGCTGATCCTTCTTCAATATGCCCTTCACCAACATGCAGTGTTTCCTTGATTGAATTAGCTCTCACACCAATATTTGCGTCTAGAGCCTTTGCATTGAGGGCTATCTGAAAATGGCTGTGGCGCTGAAGTTGCCTGTGAATGTGGAGTTTGTGGCATGTGAAAACCGCATGTGGAGCATTCGTTTGTGTGGCATGCTCTACCAGGTTCATTCCTAGATAATGCAGTCAAAGTGCACTAAGCATAGAGTGTGAAAACTGAGTTTCCTTGAGAGCTGCTTGGAAGCCTGATGGTGTGTGAAGTTAGTGAGCCAAATGGAGTTGTTCTCCCACAAGAACCACTCGGCTGATCCTTCTTCAATATGCCCTTCACCGACATGCAGAGTTTCCTTGATTGAATTAGCTCTCACACCAATATTCGCGTCTAGAGCCTTTGCATTGAGGGCTATCTGAAAACGGCTGTGGCGCTGAAGTTGCCTGTGAATGTGGAGTTGGTGGCATGTGAAACCCGCATGTGGAGCATTCGTTTGTGTGGGATGCTCTACCAGGTTTATTTCATTCCTAGGCACTCAAAGGGCACTAAGCATAGAGTGTGAAAACTGAGTTTCCTTGAGAGCTGCTTGGAAGCCTGATGGTGTGTGAAGTTAGTGAGCCAAATGGAGTTGTTCTCCCACAAGAACCACTCGGCTGATCCTTCTTCAATATGCCCTTCACCGACATGCAGAGTTTCCTTGATTGAATTAGCTCTCACACCAATATTTGCGTCTAGAGCCTTTGCATTGAGGGCTATCTGAAAACGGCTGTGGCGCTGAAGTTGCCTGTGAATGTGGAGTTGGTGGCATGTGAAACCCGCATGTGGAGCATTCGTTTGTGTGGGATGCTCTACCAGGTTTATTTCATTCCTAGGCACTCAAAGGGCACTAAGCATAGAGTGTGAAAACTGAGTTTCCTTGAGAGCTGCTTGGAAGCCTGATGGTGTGTGAAGTTAGTGAGCCAAATGGAGTTGTTCTCCCACAAGAACCACTCGGCTGATCCTTCTTCAATATGCCCTTCACCGACATGCAGAGTTTCCTTGATTGAATTAGCTCTCACACCAATATTTGCGTCTAGAGCCTTTGCATTGAGGGCTATCTGAAAACGGCTGTGGCGCTGAAGTTGCCTGTGAATGTGGAGTTGGTGGCATGTGAAACCCGCATGTGGAGCATTCGTTTGTGTGGGATGCTCACCAAGCTTCATTTCAGTCCTAGGTACTCAAAGGGCACTAAGCATAGAGTGTGAAAACTGAGTTTCCTTGAGAGCTGCTTGGATGTCTGATGTTGTGTGAAGTTAGTGAGCCAAATGGAGTTGTTCTCCCACAAGAACCACTCGGCTGATCCTTCTTCAATATGCCCTTCACCGACATGCAGTGTTTCCATGATTGAATTAGCTCTCACACCAATATTTGCGTCTAGAGCCTTTGCATTGAGGGCTATCTGAAAACGGCTGTGGCGCTGAAGTTGCCTGTGAATGTGGAGTTGGTGGCATGTGAAAACCGCATGTGGAGCATTCGCTTGTGTGGGATGCTCTACCAGGATCATTTCAGTCCTAGGCACTCAAAGGGCACTAAGCATAGAGTGTGAAAACTGAGTTTCCTTGAGAGCTGCTTGGAAGCCTGATGGTGTGTGAAGTTAGTGAGCCAAATGGAGTTGTTCTCCCACAAGAACCACTCGGCTGATCCTTCTTCAATATGCCCTTCACCAACATGCAGTGTTTCCTTGATTGAATTAGCTCTCTTACCAATATTTGCGTCTAGAGCCTTTGCATTGAGGGCTATCTGAAAATGGCTGTGGCGCTGAAGTTGCCTGTGAATGTGTAGTTGGTGGCATGTGAAACCCGCATGTGGAGCATTCGTTTGTGTGGGATGCTCTACCAGGTTCATTCCTAGATAATGCACTCAAAGGGCACTAAGCATAGAGTGTGAAAACTGAGTTTCCTTGAGAGTTGCTTGGAAGCCTGATGGTGTGTGAAGTTAGTGAGCCAAATGGAGTTGTTCTCCCACAAGAACCACTCGGCTGATCCTTCTTCAATATGCCCTTCACCAACATGCAGTGTTTCCTGGATTGAATTAGCTCTCTTACCAATATTTGCGTCTAGAGCCTTTGCATTGAGGGCTATCTGAAAATGGCTGTGGCGCTGAAGTTGCCTGTGAATGTGGAGTTGGTGGCATGTGAAAACCGCATGTGGAGCATTCGTTTGTGTGGGATGCTCTACCAGGTTCATTCCTAGATAATGCACTCAAAGGGCACTAAGCATAGAGTGTGAAAACTGAGTTTCCTTGAGAGCTGCTTGGAAGCCTGATGGTGTGTGAAGTTAGTGAGCCAAATGGTGTTGTTCTCCCACAAGAACCAGTTGGCTGATCCTTCTTCAATATGCCCTTCACCAACATGCAGTGTTTCCTTGATTGAATTAGCTCTCACACCAATATTTGCGTCTAGAGCCTTTGCATTGAGGGCTATCTGAAAACGGCTGTGGCGCTGAAGTTGCCTGTGAATGTGGAGTTGGTGGCATGTGAAACCCGCATGTGCAGCATTCGTTTGTGTGGGATGCTCTACCAGGTTCATTTCAGTCCTAGGCACTCAATGGGCACTAAGCATAGAGTGTGAAAACTGAGTTTCCTTGAGAGCTGCTTGGAAGCCTGATGGTGTGTGAAGTTAGTGAGCCAAATGGAGTTGCTCTCCCACAAAAAACCACTCGGCTGATCCTTCTTCAATATGCCCTTCACCAACATGCAGTGTTTCCATGATTGAATTAGCTCTCACACCAATATTTGCGTCTAGAGCCTTTGCATTGAGGGCTATCTGAAAACGGCTGTGGCGCTGAAGTTGCCTGTCAATGTGGAGTTGGTGGCATGTGAAACCCGCATGTGGAGCATTCGTTTGTGTGGGATGCTCACCAAGCTTCATTTCAGTCCTAGGTACTCAAAGGGCACTAAGCATAGAGTGTGAAAACTGAGTTTCCTTGAGAGCTGCTTGGAAGCCTGATGGTGTGTGAAGTTAGTGAGCCAAATGGAGTTGTTCTCCCACAAGAACCACTCGGCTGATCCTTCTTCAATATGCCCTTCACCAACATGCAGTGTTTCCTTGATTGAATTAGCTCTCACACCAATATTTGCATCTAGAGCCTTTGCATTGAGGGCTATCTGAAAACGGCTGTGGTGCTGAAGTTGCCTGTGAATGTGGAGTTGGTGGCATGTGAAAACCGCATGTGGAGCATTCGTTTGTGTGGGATGCTCTACCAGGTTCATTCCTAGATAATGCACTCAAAGGGCACTAAGCATAGAGTGTGAAAACTGAGTTTCCTTGAGAGCTGCTTGGATGCCTGATGGTGTGTGAAGTTAGTGAGCCAAATGGAGTTGTTCTCCCACAATAACCACTCGGCTGATCCTTCTTCAATATGCCCTTCACCAACATGCAGTGTTTCCTTGATTGAATTAGCTCTCACACCAATATTTGCGTCTAGAGCCTTTGCATTGAGGGCTATCTGTAAACGGCTGTAGCGCTGAAGTTGCCTGTGAATGTGGAGTTGGTGGCATGTGAAACCCGCATGTGGAGCATTCGTTTGTGTGGGATGCTCTACGAGGTTCATTCCTAGATAATGCACTCAAAGGGCACTAAGCATAGAGTGTGAAAACTGAGTTTCCTTGAGAGCTGCTTGGAAGCCTGATGGTGTGTGAAGTTAGTGAGCCAAATGGAGTTGTTCTCCCACAAGAACCACTCGGCTGATCCTTCTTCAATATGCCCTTCACCAACATGCAGTGTTTCCTTGATTGAATTAGCTCTCACACCAATATTTGCGTCTAGAGCCTTTGCATTGAGGGCTATCTGAAAACGGCTGTGGCGCTGAAGTTGCCTGTGAATGTGGAGTTGGTGGCATGTGAAACCCGCATGTGGAGCATTCGTTTGTGTGGGATGCTCTACCAGGTTCATTTCAGTCCTAGGCACTCAAAGGGCACTAAGCATAGAGTGTGAAAACTGGTTTCGTTGAGAGCTGCTTGGAAGCCTGATGGTGTGTGAAGTTAGTGAGCCAAATGGAGTTGCTCTCACACAAGAACCACTCGGCCGATCCTTCTTCAATATGCCCTTCACCAACATGCAATGTTTCCTTGATTGAATTAGCTCTCACACCAATATTTGCGTCTAGAGCCTTTGCATTGAGGGCTATCTGAAAACGGCTGTGGCGCTGAAGTTGCCTGTGAATGTGGAGTTGGTGGCATGTGAAACCCGCATGTGGAGCATTCGTTTGTGTGGGATGCTCTACCAGGTTCATTCCTAGATAATGCACTCAAAGGGCACTAAGCATAGAGTGTGAAAACTGAGTTTCCTTGAGAGCTGCTTGGAAGCCTGATGGTGTGTGAAGTTAGTGAGCCAAATGGAGTTGTTCTCCCACAAGAACCACTCGGCTGATCCTTCTTCAATATGCCCTTCACCAACATGCAGTGTTTCCTTGATTGAATTAGCTCTCACACCAATATTTGCGTCTAGAGCCTTTGCATTGAGGGCTATCTGAAAACGGCTGTGGCGCTGAAGTTGCCTGTGAATGTGGAGTTGGTGGCATGTGAAACCCGCATGTGGAGCATTCGTTTGTGTGGGATGCTCTACCAAGTTCATTTCTGTCCTAGGCACTCAAAGGGCACTAAGCATAGAGTGTGAAAACTGGTTTCGTTGAGAGCTGCTTGGAAACCTGATGGTGTGTGAAGTTAGTGAGCCAAATGGAGTTGTTCTCCCACAAGAACCACTCGGTCGATCCTTCTTCAATATGCCCTTCACCAACATGCAGTGTTTCCTTGATTGAATTAGCTCTCACACCAATATTTGCGTCTAGAGCCTTTGCATTGAGGGCTATCTGAAAACGGCTGTGGCGCTGAAGTTGCCTGTCAATGTGGAGTTGGTGGCATGTGAAACCCGCATGTGGAGCATTCGTTTGTGTGGGATGCTCACCAAGCTTCATTTCAGTCCTAGGCACTCAAAGGGCACTAAGCATAGAGTGTGAAAACTGAGTTTCCTTGAGAGCTGCTTGGAAGCCTGATGGTGTGTGAAGTTAGTGAGCCAAATGGAGTTGTTCTCCCACAAGAACCACTCGGCTGATCCTTCTTCAATATGCCCTTCACCAACATGCAGTGTTTCCTTGATTGAATTAGCTCTCACACCAATATTTGCGTCTAGAGCCTTTGCATTGAGGGCTATCTGAAAACGGCTGTGGCGCTGAAGTTGCCTGTGAATGTGGAGTTGGTGGCATGTGAAACCCGCATGTGGAGCATTCGTTTGTGTGGGATGCTCTACCAGGTTCATTCCTAGATAATGCACTCAAAGGGCACTAAGCATAGAGTGTGAAAACTGAGTTTCCTTGAGAGCTGCTTGGAAGCCTGATGGTGTGTGAAGTTAGTGAGCCAAATGGAGTTGTTCTCCCACAAAAAACCAATCGGCTGATCCTTCTTCAATATGCCCTTCACCAACATGCAGTGTTTCCTTGACTGAATTAGCTCTCACACCAATATTTGCGTCTAGACCCTTTGCATTGAGGGCTATCTGAAAACGGCTGTGGTGCTGAATTTGCCTGTGAATGTGGAGTTGGTGGCATGTGAAACCCGCATGTGGAGCATTCGTTTGTGTGGGATGCTCTACCAGGTTCATTCCTAGATAATGCACTCAAAGGGCACTAAGCATAGAGTGTGAAAACTGAGTTTCCTTGAGAGCTGCTTGGAAGCCTGATGGTGTGTGAAGTTAGTGAGCCAAATGGAGTTGTCATCCAACAAGAACCACTCGGCTGATCCTTCTTCAATATGCCCTTCACCAACATGCAGTGTTTCCTTGATTGAATTAGCTCTCACACCAATATTTGTGTCTAGAGCCTTTGCATTGAGGGTTTTCTGAAAACGGCTGTGGCGCTGAAGTTGCCTGTGAATGTGGAGTTGGTGGCATGTGAAAACCCGCATGTGGAGCATTCGTTTGTGTGGGATGCTCTACCAGGTTCATTCCTAGATAATGCACTCAAAGGGCACTAAGCATAGAGTGTGAAAACTGAGTTTCCTTGAGAGCTGCTTGGAAGCCTGATGGTGTGTGAAGTTAGTGAGCCAAATGGAGTTGTTCTCCCACAAAAAACCACTCGGCTGATCCTTCTTCAATATGCCCTTCACCAACATGCAGTGTTTCCTTGATTGAATTAGCTCTCACACCAATATTTGTGTCTAGATCCTTTGCATTGAGGGCTATCTGAAAACGGCTGTGGCGCTGAAGCTGCCTGTCAATGTGGAGTTGGTGGCATGTGAAACCCGCATGTGGAGCATTCGTTTGTGTGGGATGCTCTACCAGGTTCATTTCAGTCCTAGGTACTCAAAGGGCACTAAGCATAGAGTGTGAAAACTGAGTTTCCTTGAGAGCTGCTTGGAAGCCTGATGGTGTGTGAAGTTAGTGAGTCAAATGGAGTTGTTCTCCCACTAAAAACCACTCGGCTGATCCTTCTTCAATTTGCCCTTCACCAACATGCAGTGTTTCCTGGATTGAATTAGCTCTCACACCAATATTTGCGTCTAGAGCCTTTGCATTGAGGGCTATCTGAAAACGGCTGTGGCGCTGAAGTTGCCTGTGAATGTGGAGTTGGTGGCATGTGAAACCCGCATGTGGAGCATTCGTTTGTGTGGGATGCTCACCAAGCTTCATTCCAGTCCTAGGCACTCAAAGGGCACTAAGCATAGAGTGTGAAAACTGAGTTTCCTTGAGAGCTGCTTGGAAGCCTGATGGTGTGTGAAGTTAGTGAGCCAAATGGAGTTGTTCTCCCACAAGAACCACTCGGCTGATCCTTCTTCAATATGCCCTTCACCAACATGCAGTGTTTCCTTGATTGAATTAGCTCTCACACCAATATTTGCGTCTAGAGCCTTTGCATTGAGGGCTATCTGAAAACGGCTGTGGTGCTGAATTTGCCTGTGAATGTGGAGTTGGTGGCATGTGAAACCGGCATGTGGAGCATTCGTTTGTGTGGGATGCTCTACCAGGTTCATTCCTAGATAATGCACTCAAAGGGCACTAAGCATAGAGTGTGAAAACTGAGTTTCCTTGAGAGCTGCTTGGAAGCCTGATGGTGTGTGAAGTTAGTGAGCCAAATGGAGTTGTAATCCAACAAGAACCACTCGGCTGATCCTTCTTCAATATGCCCTTCACCAACATGCAGTGTTTCCTTGATTGAATTAGCTCTCACACCAATATTTGTGTCTAGAGCCTTTGCATTGAGGGTTTTCTGAAAACGGCTGTGGCGCTGAAGTTGCCTGTGAATGTGGAGTTGGTGGCATGTGAAAACCCGCATGTGGAGCATTCGTTTGTGTGGCATGCTCTACCAGGTTCATTCCTAGATAATGCACTCAAAGGGCACTAAGCATAGAGTGTGAAAACTGAGTTTCCTTGAGAGCTGCTTGGAAGCCTGATGGTGTGTGAAGTTAGTGAGCCAAATGGAGTTGTTCTCCCACAAAAAACCACTCGGCTGATCCTTCTTCAATATGCCCTTCACCAACATGCAGTGTTTCCTTGATTGAATTAGCTCTCTTACCAATATTTGTGTCTAGAGCCTTTGCATTGAGGGCTATCTGAAAACGGCTGTGGCGCTGAAGTTGCCTGTCAATGTGGAGTTGGTGGCATGTGAAACCCGCATGTGGAGCATTCGTTTGTGTGGGATGCTCTACCAGGTTCATTTCAGTCCTAGGCACTCAAAGGGCACTAAGCATAGAGTGTGAAAACTGAGTTTCCTTGAGAGCTGCTTGGAAGCCTGATGGTGTGTGAAGTTAGTGAGTCAAATGGAGTTGTTCTCCCACTAAAAACCACTCGGCTGATCCTTCTTCAATATGCCCTTCACCAACATGCAGTGTTTCCTGGATTGAATTAGCTCTCACACCAATATTTGCGTCTAGAGCCTTTGCATTGAGGGCTATCTGAAAACGGCTGTGGCGCTGAAGTTGCCTGTGAATGTGGAGTTGGTGGCATGTGAAACCCGCATGTGGAGCATTCGTTTGTGTGGGATGCTCACCAAGCTTCATTTCAGTCCTAGGCACTCAAAGGGCACTAAGCATAGAGTGTGAAAACTGAGTTTCCTTGAGAGCTGCTTGGAAGCCTGATGGTGTGTGAAGTTAGTGAGCCAAATGGAGTTGTTCTCCCACAAGAACCACTCGGCTGATCCTTCTTCAATATGCCCTTCACCAACATGCAGTGTTTCCTTGATTGAATTAGCTCTCACACCAATATTTGTGTCTAGAGCCTTTGCATTGAGGGCTATCTGAAAACAGCTGTGGTGCTGAAGTTGCCTGTCAATGTGGAGTTGGTGGCATGTGAAACCCGCATGTGGAGCATTCGTTTGTGTGGGATGTTCTACCAGGTTCATTCCTAGATAATGCACTCAAAGGGCACTAAGCATAGAGTGTGAAAACTGAGTTTCCTTGAGAGCTGCTTGGAAGCCCGATGGTGTGTGAAGTTAGTGAGCCAAATGGAGTTGTTCTCCCACAAAAAACCACTCGGCTGATACTTCTTCAATATGCCCTTCACCAACATGCAGTGTTTCCTTGATTGAATTAGCTCTCACACCAATATTTGCGTCTAGAGCCTTTGCATTGAGGGCTATCTGAAAACGGCTGTGGCGCTGAAGTTGCCTGTGAATGTGGAGTTGGTGGCATGTGAAACCCGCATGTGGAGCATTCGTTTGTGTGGGATGCTCTACCAGGTTCATTCCTAGATAATGCACTCAAAGGGCACTAAGCATAGAGTGTGAAAACTGAGTTTCGTTGAGAGCTGCTTGGAAGCCTGATGGTGTGTGAAGTTGGTGAGCCAAATGGAGTTGTTCTCCCACAAGAACCACTCGACTGATCCTTCTTCAATATGCCCTTCACCAACATGCAGTGTTTCCTTGATTGAATTAGCTCTCACACCAATATTTGCGTCTAGAGCCTTTGCATTGAGGGCTATCTGAAAACGGCTGTGGCGCTGAAGTTGCCTGTGAATGTGGAGTTGGTGGCATGTGAAACCCGCATGTGGAGCATTCGTTTGTGTGGGATGCTCACCAAGCTTCATGTCAGTCCTAGGTACTCAAAGGGCACTAAGCATAGAGGGTGAAAACTGAGTTTCCTTGAGAGCTGCTTGGAAGCCTGATGTTGTGTGAAGTTAGTGAGCCAAATGGAGTTGTTCTCCCACAAGAACCACTCGGCTGATCCTTCTTCAATATGCACTTCACCAACATGCAGTGTTTCCTTGATTGAATTAGCTCTCACACCAATATTTGCGTCTAGAGCCTTTGCATTGAGGGCTATCTGAAAACGGCTGTGGTGCTGAATTTGCCTGTGAATGTGGAGTTGGTGGCATGTGAAACCCGCATGTGGAGCATTCGTTTGTGTGGGATGCTCACCATGCTTCATTTCAGTCCTAGGTACTCAAAGGGCACTAAGCATAGAGTGTGAAAACTGAGTTTCCTTGAGAGCTGCTTGGATGCCTGATGGTGTGTGAAGTTAGTGAGCCAAATGGAGTTGTTCTCCCACAAGAACCACTCGGCTAATCCTTCTTCAATATGCCCTTCACCAACATGCAGTGTTTCCTTGATTGAATTAGCTCTCACACCAATATTTGCGTCTAGAGCCTTTGCATTGAGGGCTATCTGAAAACGGCTGTGGCGCTGAAGTTGCCTGTGAATGTGGAGTTGGTGGCATGTGAAACCCGCATGTGGAGCATTCGTTTGTGTGGGATGCTCTACCAGGTTCATTCCTAGATAATGCACTCAAAGGGCACTAAGCATAGAGTGTGAAAACTGAGTTTCCTTGAGAGCTGCTTGGAAGCCTGATGGTGTGTGAAGTTAGTGAGCCAAATGGAGTTGTTCTCCCACAAGAACCACTCGGCTGATCCTTCTTCAATATGCCCTTCACCAACATGCAGTGTTTCCTTGATTGAATTAGCTCTCTTACCAATATTTGCGTCTAGAGCCTTTGCATTGAGGGCTATCTGAAAATGGCTGTGGCGCTGAAGTTGCCTGTGAATGTGGAGTTGGTGGCATGTGAAAACCGCATGTGGAGCATTCGTTTGTGTGGGATGCTCTACCAGGTTCATTCCTAGATAATGCACTCAAAGGGCACTACGCATAGAGTGTGAAAACTGAGTTTCCTTGAGAGCTGCTTGGAAGCCTGATGGTGTGTGAAGTTAGTGAGCCAAATGGTGTTGTTCTCCCACAAGAACCAGTTGGCTGATCCTTCTTCAATATGCCCTTCACCAACATGCAGTGTTTCCTTGATTGAATTAGCTCTCACACCAATATTTGCGTCTAGAGCCTTTGCATTGAGGGCTATCTGAAAACGGCTGTGGCGCTGAAGTTGCCTGTGAATGTGGAGTTGGTGGCATGTGAAACCCGCATGTGGAGCATTCGTTTGTGTGGGATGCTCACCAGGTTCATTTCAGTCCTAGGCACTCAATGGGCACTAAGCATAGAGTGTGAAAACTGAGTTTCCTTGAGAGCTGCTTGGAAGCCTGATGGTGTGTGAAGTTAGTGAGCCAAATGGAGTTGTTCTCCCACAAAAAACCACTCGGCTGATCCTTATTCAATATGCCCTTCACCAACATGCAGTGTTTCCTTGATTGAATTAGCTCTCACACCAATATTTGTGTCTAGAGCCTTTGCATTGAGGGCTATCTGAAAAAGGCTGTGGCGCTGAAGCTGCCTGTCAATGTGGAGTTGGTGGCATGTGAAACCCGCATGTGGAGCATTCGTTTGTGTGGGATGCTCTACCAGGTTCATTCCTAGATAATGCACTCAAAGGGCACTAAGCATAGAGTGTGAAAACTGAGTTTCCTTGAGAGCTTCTTGGAAGCCTGATGGTGTGTGAAGTTAGTGAGCCAAATGGAGTTGTTCTCCCACAAGAACCACTCGGCTGATCCTTCTTCAATATGCCCTTCACCAATTGCAGTGTTTCCTTGATTGAATTAGCTCTCACACCAATATTTGCGTCTAGAGCCTTTGCATTGAGGGCTGTCTGAAAACAGCTGTGGCGCTGAAGTTGCCTGTGAATGTGGAGTTGGTGGCATGTGAAACCCGCATGTGGAGCATTCGTTTGTGTGGGATGCTCTACCAGGTTCATTCCTAGATAATGCACTCAAAGGGCACTAAGCATAGAGTGTGAAAACTGAGTTTCCTTGAGAGCTGCTTGGAAGCCTGATGGTGTGTGAAGTTAGTGAGCCAAATAGAGTTGTTCTCCCACAAGAACCACTCGGCTGATCCTTCTTCAATATGCCCTTCACCAAATGCAGTGTTTCCTTGATTGAATTAGCTCTCACACCAATATTTGCGTCTAGAGCCTTTGCATTGAGGGCTATCTGAAAACGGCTGTGGCGCTGAAGTTGCCTGTCAATGTCGAGTTGGTGGCATGTGAAACCCGCATGTGGAGCATTCGTTTGTGTGGGATGCTCTACCAGGTTCATTTCAGTCCTAGGCACTCAAAGGGCACTAAGCATAGAGTGTGAAAACTGAGTTTCCTTGAGAGCTGCTTGGAAGCCTAATGGTGTGTGAAGTTAGTGAGCCAAATGGAGTTGTTCTCCCACAAGAACCACTCGGCTGATCCTTCTTCAATATGCCCTTCACCAAATGCAGTGTTTCCTTGATTGAATTAGCTCTCACACCAATATTTGCGTCTAGAGCCTTTGCATTGAGGGCTGTCTGAAAACAGCTGTGGCGCTGAAGTTGCCTGTGAATGTGGAGTTGGTGGCATGTGAAACCCGCATGTGGAGCATTCGTTTGTGTGGGATGTTCTACCAGGTTCATTCCTAGATAATGCACTCAAAGGGCACTAAGCATAGAGTGTGAAAACTGAGTTTCCCTGAGAGCTGCTTGGAAGCCTGATGGTGTGTGAAGTTAGTGAGCCAAATGGAGTTGTTCTCCCACAAGAACCACTCGGCTCATCCTTCTTCAATATGCCCTTCACCAACATGCAGTGTTTCCTTGATTGAATTAACTCTCACACCAATATTTGCGTCTAGAGCCTTTGCATTGAGGGCTATCTGAAAACGGCTGTGGCGCTGAAGTTGCCTGTGAATGTGGAGTTGGTGGCATGTGAAACCCGCATGTGGAGCATTCGTTTGTGTGGCATGCTCTACCAGGTTCATTCCTAGATAATGCACTCAAAGGGCACTAAGCATAGAGTGTGAAAACTGAGTTTCCTTGAGAGCTGCTTGGAAGCCTGATGGTGCGTGAAGTTAGTGAGCCAAATGGAGTTGTTCTCCCACAAGAACCACTCGGCTGATCCTTCTTCAATATGCCCTTCACCAACATGCAGTGTTTCCTTGATTGAATTAGCTCTCACATCAATATTTGCGTCTAGAGCCTTTGCATTGAGGGCTATCTGAAAACAGCTGTGACGCTGAAGTTGCCTGTCAATGTGGAGTTGGTGGCATGTGAAAACCGCATGTGGAGCATTCGTTTGTGTGGGATGCTCTACCAGGTTCATTTCAGTCCTAGGCACTCAAAGGGCACTAAGCATAGAGTGTGAAAACTGAGTTTCCTTGAGAGCTGCTTGGAAGCCTGATGGTGTGTGAAGTTAGTGAGCCAAATGGAGTTGTTCTCCCACAAGAACCACTCGGCCGATCCTTCTTCAATATGCCCTTCACCAACATGCAGTGTTTCCTTGATTGAATTAGCTGTCACACCAATATTTGTGTCTAGAGCCTTTGCATTGAGGGCTATCTGAAAACGGCTGTGGCGCTGAAGTTGCCTGTGAATGTGGAGTTGGTGGCATGTGAAACCCGCATGTGGAGCATTCGTTTGTGTGGGATGCTCTACCAGGTTTATTTCAGTCCTAGGCACTCAAAGGGCACTAAGCATAGAGTGTGAAAACTGAGTTTTCTTGAGAGCTGCTTGGAAGCCTGATGGTGTGTGAAGTTAGTGAACCAAATGAAATTGTTCTCCCACAAGAACCACTCGGCTGATCCTTCTTCAATATGCCCTTCACCAACATGCAGTGTTTCCTTGATTGAATTAGCTCTCACACCAATATTTGCGTCTAGAGCCTTTGCATTGAGGGCTATCTGAAAATGGCTGTGGCGCTGAAGTTGCCTGTGAATGTGGAGTTGGTGGCATGTGAAAACCGCATGTGGAGCATTCATTTGTGTGGCATGCTCTACCAGGTTCATTCCTAGATAATGCACTCAAAGGGCACTAAGCATAGAGTGTGAAAACTGAGTTTCCTTGAGAGCTGCTTGGAAGCCTGATGGTGTGTGAAGTTAGTGAGCCAAATGGAGTTGTTCTCCCACAAGAACCACTCGGCTGATCCTTCTTCAATATGCCCTTCACCGACATGCAGAGTTTCCTTGATTGAATTAGCTCTCACACCAATATTTGCGTCTAGAGCCTTTGCATTGAGGGCTATCTGAAAACGGCTGTGGCGCTGAAGTTGCCTGTGAATGTGGAGTTGGTGGCATGTGAAACCCGCATGTGGAGCATTCGTTTGTGTGGGATGCTCACCAAGCTTCATTTCAGTCTTAGGTACTCAAAGGGCACTAAGCATAGAGTGTGAAAACTGAGTTTCCTTGAGAGCTGCTTGGATGCCGGATGTTGTGTGAAGTTAGTGAGCCAAATGGAGTTGTTCTCCCACAAGAACCACTCGGCTCATCCTTCTTCAATATGCCCTTCACCGACATGCTGTGTTTCCTTGATTGAATTAGCTCTCACACCAATATTTGCGTCTAGAGCCTTTGCATTGAGGGCTATCTGAAAACGGCTGTGGCGCTGAAGTTGCCTGTGAATGTGGAGTTGGTGGCATGTGAAACCCGCATGTGGAGCATTCGTTTGTGTGGGATGCTCTACCAGGTTCATTTCAGTCCTAGGCACTCAAAGGGCACTAAGCATAGAGTGTGAAAACTGAGTTTCCTTGAGAGCTGCTTGGATGCCTGATGGTGTGTGAAGTTAGTGAGCCAAATGGAGTTGTTCTCCCACAAGAACCACTCGGCTGATCCTTCTTCAATATGCCCTTCACCAACATGCAGAGTTTCCTTGATTGAATTAGCTCTCACACCAATATTTGCGTCTAGAGCCTTTGCATTGAGGGCTATCTGAAAACGGCTGTGGCGCTGAAGTTGCCTGTGAATGTGGAGTTGGTGGCATGTGAAACCCTCATGTGGAGCATTCGTTTGTGTGGCATGCTCTACCAGGTTCATTCCTAGATAATGCACTCAAAGGGCACTAAGCATAGAGTGTGAAAACTGAGTTTCCTTGAGAGCTGCTTGGAAGCCTGATGGTGTGTGAAGTTAGTGAGCCAAATGGAGTTGTTCTCCCACAAGAACCACTCGGCTGATCCTTCTTCAATATGCCCTTCACCAACATGCAGTGTTTCCTTGATTGAATTAGCTCTCACACCAATATTTGCGTCTAGAGCCTTTGCATTGAGGGCTATCTGAAAACGGCTGTGGCGCTGAAGTTGCCTGTGAATGTGGAGTTGGTGGCATGTGAAAACCGCATGTGGAGCATTCGTTTGTGTGGCATGCTCTACCAGGTTCATTCCTAGATAATGCAGTCAAAGGGCACTAAGCATAGAGTGTGAAAACTGAGTTTCCTTGAGAGCTGCTTGGAAGCCTGATGGTGTGTGAAGTTAGTGAGCCAAATGGAGTTGTTCTCCCACAAGAACCACTCGGCTGATCCTTCTTCAATATGCCCTTCACCAACATGCAGTGTTTCCTTGATTGAATTAGCTCTCACACCAATATTTGCGTCTAGAGCCTTTGCATTGAGGGCTATCTGAAAACGGCTGTGGCGCTGAAGTTGCCTGTCAATGTGGAGTTGGTGGCATGTGAAACCCGCATGTGGAGCATTCGTTTGTGTGGGATGCTCACCAAGCTTCATTTCAGTCCTAGGCACTCAAAGGGCACTAAGCATAGAGTGTGAAAACTGAGTTTCCTTGAGAGCTGCTTGGAAGCCTAATGGTGTGTGAAGTTAGTGAGCCAAATAGAGTTGTTCTCCCACAAGAACCACTCGGCTGATCCTTCTTCAATATGCCCTTCACCAACATGCAGTGTTTCCTTGATTGAATTAGCTCTCACACCAATATTTGCGTCTAGAGCCTTTGCATTGAGGGCTATCTGAAAACGGCTGTGGCGCTGAAGTTGCCTGTGAATGTGGAGTTGGTGGCATGTGAAACCCGCATGTGGAGCATTCGTTTGTGTGGGATGCTCTACCAGGTTCATTCCTAGATAATGCACTCAAAGGGCACTAAGCATAGAGTGTGAAAACTGAGTTTCCTTGAGAGCTGCTTGGAAGCCTGATGGTGTGTGAAGTTAGTGAGCCAAATGGAGTTGTTCTCCCACAAGAACCTCTCGGCTGATCCTTCTTCAATATGCCCTTCACCAACATGCAGTGTTTCCTTGATTGAATTAGCTCTCACACCAATATTTGCGTCTAGAGCCTTTGCATTGAGGGCTATCTGAAAACGGCTGTGGCGCTGAAGTTGCCTGTGAATGTGGAGTTGGTGGCATGTGAAACCCGCATGTGGAGCATTCGTTTGTGTGGGATGCTCTACCAGGTTCATTTCAGTCCTAGGCACTCAAAGGGCACTAAGCATAGAGTGTGAAAACTGAGTTTCCTTGAGAGCTGCTTGGAAGCCTGATGGTGTGTGAAGTTAGTGAGCCAAATGGAGTTGTTCTCCCACAAGAACCACTCGGCTGATCCTTCTTCAATATGCCCTTCACCAACATGCAGTGTTTCCTTGATTGAATTAGCTCTCACACCAATATTTGCGTCTAGAGCCTTTGCATTGAGGGCTATCTGAAAACGGCTGTGGCGCTGAAGTTGCCTGTCAATGTGGAGTTGGTGGCATGTGAAACTCGCATGTGGAGCATTCGTTTGTGTGGGATGTTCTACCAGGTTCATTCCTAGATAATGCACTCAAAGGGCACTAAGCATAGAGTGTGAAAACTGAGTTTCCTTGAGAGCTGCTTGGAAGCCTGATGGTGCGTGAAGTTAGTGAGCCAAATGGAGTTGTTATCCCACAAGAACCACTCGGCTGATCCTTCTTCAATATGCCCTTCACCAACATGCAGTGTTTCCTTGATTGAATTAGCTCTCACATCAATATTTGCGTCTAGAGCCTTTGCATTGAGGGCTATCTGAAAACAGCTGTGACGCTGAAGTTGCCTGTCAATGTGGAGTTGGTGGCATGTGAAACCCGCATGTGGAGCATTCGTTTGTGTGGGATGCTCTACCAGGTTTATTTCAGTCCTAGGCACTCAAAGGGCACTAAGCATAGAGTGTGAAAACTGAGTTTCCTTGAGAGCTGCTTGGAAGCCTGATGGTGTGTGAAGTTAGTGAGCCAAATGGAGTTGTTCTCCCACAAGAACCACTCGGCCGATCCTTCTTCAATATGCCCTTCACCAACATGCAGTGTTTCCTTGATTGAATTAGCTCTCACACCAATATTTGTGTCTAGAGCCTTTGCATTGAGGGCTATCTGAAAACGGCTGTGGCGCTGAAGTTGCCTGTGAATGTGGAGTTGGTGGCATGTGAAACCCTCATGTGGAGCATTCGTTTGTGTGGCATGCTCTACCAGGTTCATTCCTAGATAATGCACTCAAAGGGCACTAAGCATAGAGTGTGAAAACTGAGTTTCCTTGAGAGCTGCTTGGATGCCTGATGGTGTGTGAAGTTAGTGAGCCAAATGGAGTTGTTCTCCCACAAGAACCACTCGGCTGATCCTTCTTCAATATGCCCTTCACCAACATGCAGAGTTTCCTTGATTGAATTAGCTCTCACACCAATATTTGCGTCTAGAGCCTTTGCATTGAGGGCTATCTGAAAACGGCTGTGGCGCTGAAGTTGCCTGTGAATGTGGATTTGGTGGCATGTGAAACCCGCATGTGGAGCATTCGTTTGTGTGGGATGCTCTACCAGGCTTCATTTCAGTCCTAGGCACTCAAAGGGCACTAAGCATAGAGTGTGAAAACTGAGTTTCCTTGAGAGCTGCTTGGAAGCCTGATGGTGTGTGAAGTTAGTGAGCCAAATGGAGTTGTTCTCCCACAAGAACCACTCGGCTGATCCTTCTTCAATATGCCCTTCACCAACATGCAGTGTTTCCTTGATTGAATTAGCTCTCACACCAATATTTGCGTCTAGAGCCTTTGCATTGAGGGCTATCTGAAAACGGCTGTGGCGCTGAAGTTGCCTGTGAATGTGGAGTTGGTGGCATGTGAAACTCGCATGTGGAGCATTCGTTTGTGTGGGATGTTCTACCAGGTTCATTCCTAGATAATGCACTCAAAGGGCACTAAGCATAGAGTGTCAAAACTGAGTTTCCTTGAGAGCTGCTTGGAAGCCTGATGGTGCGTGAAGTTAGTGAGCCAAATGGAGTTGTTCTCCCACAAGAACCACTCGGCTGATCCTTCTTCAATATGCCCTTCACCAACATGCAGTGTTTCCTTGATTGAATTAGCTCTCACATCAATATTTGCGTCTAGAGCCTTTGCATTGAGGGCTATCTGAAAACAGCTGTGGCGCTGAAGTTGCCTGTCAATGTGGAGTTGGTGGCATGTGAAACCCGCATGTGGAGCATTCGTTTGTGTGGGATGCTCTACCAGGTTCATTTCAGTCCTAGGCACTCAAAGGGCACTAAGCATAGAGTGTGAAAACTGAGTTTCCTTGAGAGCTGCTTGGAAGCCTGATGGTGTGTGAAGTTAGTGAGCCAAATGGAGTTGTTCTCCCACAAGAACCACTCGGCCGATCCTTCTTCAATATGCCCTTCACCAACATGCAGTGTTTCCTTGATTGAATTAGCTCTCACACCAATATTTGTGTCTAGAGCCTTTGCATTGAGGGCTATCTGAAAACGGCTGTGGCGCTGAAGTTGCCTGTGAATGTGGAGTTGGTGGCATGTGAAACCCGCATGTGGAGCATTCGTTTGTGTGGGATGCTCTACCAGGTTCATTCCTAGATAATGCACTCAAAGGGCACTAAGCATAGAGTGTGAAAACTGAGTTTCCTTGAGAGCTGCTTGGATGCCTGATGGTGTGTGAAGTTAGTGAGCCAAATGGAGTTGTTCTCCCACAAGAACCACTCGGCTGATCCTTCTTCAATATGCCCTTCACCAACATGCAGAGTTTCCTTGATTGAATTAGCTCTCACACCAATATTTGCGTCTAGAGCCTTTGCATTGAGGGCTATCTGAAAACGGCTGTGGCGCTGAAGTTGCCTGTGAATGTGGATTTGGTGGCATGTGAAACCCGCATGTGGAGCATTCGTTTGTGTGGGATGCTCTACCAGGTTCATTTCAGTCCTAGGCACTCAAAGGGCACTAAGCATAGAGTGTGAAAACTGAGTTTCCTTGAGAGCTGCTTGGAAGCCTGATGGTGTGTGAAGTTAGTGAGCCAAATGGAGTTGTTCTCCCACAAGAACCACTCGGCTGATCCTTCTTCAATATGCCCTTCACCAACATGCAGTGTTTCCTTGATTGAATTAGCTCTCACACCAATATTTGCGTCTAGAGCCTTTGCATTGAGGGCTATCTGAAAACGGCTGTGGCGCTGAAGTTGCCTGTGAATGTGGAGTTGGTGGCATGTGAAACTCGCATGTGGAGCATTCGTTTGTGTGGGATGTTCTACCAGGTTCATTCCTAGATAATGCACTCAAAGGGCACTAAGCATAGAGTGTGAAAACTGAGTTTCCTTGAGAGCTGCTTGGAAGCCTGATGGTGCGTGAAGTTAGTGAGCCAAATGGAGTTGTTCTCCCACAAGAACCACTCGGCTGATCCTTCTTCAATATGCCCTTCACCAACATGCAGTGTTTCCTTGATTGAATTAGCTCTCACATCAATATTTGCGTCTAGAGCCTTTGCATTGAGGGCTATCTGAAAACAGCTGTGGCGCTGAAGTTGCCTGTCAATGTGGAGTTGGTGGCATGTGAAACCCGCATGTGGAGCATTCGTTTGTGTGGGATGCTCTACCAGGTTCATTTCAGTCCTAGGCACTCAAAGGGCACTAAGCATAGAGTGTGAAAACTGAGTTTCCTTGAGAGCTGCTTGGAAGCCTGATGGTGTGTGAAGTTAGTGAGCCAAATGGAGTTGTTCTCCCACAAGAACCACTCGGCCGATCCTTCTTCAATATGCCCTTCACCAACATGCAGTGTTTCCTTGATTGAATTAGCTCTCACACCAATATTTGCGTCTAGAGCCTTTGCATTGAGGGCTATCTGAAAACGGCTGTGGCGCTGAAGTTGCCTGTGAATGTGGAGTTGGTGGCATGTGAAACCCGCATGTGGAGCATTCGTTTGTGTGGGATGCTCTACCAGGTTCATTCCTAGATAATGCACTCAAAGGGCACTAAGCATAGAGTGTGAAAACTGAGTTTCCTTGAGAGCTGCTTGGAAGCCTGATGGTGTGTGAAGTTAGTGAGCCAAATGGAGTTGTTCTCCCACAAGAACCACTCGGCTGATCCTTCTTCAATATGCCCTTCACCAACATGCAGTGTTTCCTTGATTGAATTAGCTCTCACACCAATATTTGCGTCTAGAGCCTTTGCATTGAGGGCTATCTGAAAACGGCTGTGGCGCTGAAGTTGCCTGTGAATGTGGAGTTGGTGGCATGTGAAACCCGCATGTGGAGCATTCGTTTGTGTGGGATGCTCACCAGGTTCATTTCAGTCCTAGGCACTCAATGGGCACTAAGCATAGAGTGTGAAAACTGAGTTTCCTTGAGAGCTGCTTGGAAGCCTGATGGTGTGTGAAGTTAGTGAGCCAAATGGAGTTGTTCTCCCACAAAAAACCACTCGGCTGATCCTTATTCAATATGCCCTTCACCAACATGCAGTGTTTCCTTGATTGAATTAGCTCTCACACCAATATTTGTGTCTAGAGCCTTTGCATTGAGGGCTATCTGAAAAAGGCTGTGGCGCTGAAGCTGCCTGTCAATGTGGAGTTGGTGGCATGTGAAACCCGCATGTGGAGCATTCGTTTGTGTGGGATGCTCTACCAGGTTCATTCCTAGATAATGCACTCAAAGGGCACTAAGCATAGAGTGTGAAAACTGAGTTTCCTTGAGAGCTTCTTGGAAGCCTGATGGTGTGTGAAGTTAGTGAGCCAAATGGAGTTGTTCTCCCACAAGAACCACTCGGCTGATCCTTCTTCAATATGCCCTTCACCAATTGCAGTGTTTCCTTGATTGAATTAGCTCTCACACCAATATTTGCGTCTAGAGCCTTTGCATTGAGGGCTGTCTGAAAACAGCTGTGGCGCTGAAGTTGCCTGTGAATGTGGAGTTGGTGGCATGTGAAACCCGCATGTGGAGCATTCGTTTGTGTGGGATGCTCTACCAGGTTCATTCCTAGATAATGCACTCAAAGGGCACTAAGCATAGAGTGTGAAAACTGAGTTTCCTTGAGAGCTGCTTGGAAGCCTGATGGTGTGTGAAGTTAGTGAGCCAAATAGAGTTGTTCTCCCACAAGAACCACTCGGCTGATCCTTCTTCAATATGCCCCTTCACCAAATGCAGTGTTTCCTTGATTGAATTAGCTCTCACACCAATATTTGCGTCTAGAGCCTTTGCATTGAGGGCTATCTGAAAACGGCTGTGGCGCTGAAGTTGCCTGTCAATGTCGAGTTGGTGGCATGTGAAACCCGCATGTGGAGCATTCGTTTGTGTGGGATGCTCTACCAGGTTCATTTCAGTCCTAGGCACTCAAAGGGCACTAAGCATAGAGTGTGAAAACTGAGTTTCCTTGAGAGCTGCTTGGAAGCCTAATGGTGTGTGAAGTTAGTGAGCCAAATGGAGTTGTTCTCCCACAAGAACCACTCGGCTGATCCTTCTTCAATATGCCCTTCACCAAATGCAGTGTTTCCTTGATTGAATTAGCTCTCACACCAATATTTGCGTCTAGAGCCTTTGCATTGAGGGCTGTCTGAAAACAGCTGTGGCGCTGAAGTTGCCTGTGAATGTGGAGTTGGTGGCATGTGAAACCCGCATGTGGAGCATTCGTTTGTGTAGGATGTTCTACCAGGTTCATTCCTAGATAATGCACTCAAAGGGCACTAAGCATAGAGTGTGAAAACTGAGTTTCCCTGAGAGCTGCTTGGAAGCCTGATGGTGTGTGAAGTTAGTGAGC
>NW_026699824.1:0-60419 GCF_030435755.1 Ochotona princeps | reverse complement strand
GGAAACACTGCATGTTGGTGAAGGGCATATTGAAGAAGGATCAGCCGAGTGGTTCTTGTGAGAGAACAACTCCATTTGGCTCACTAACTTCACACACCATCAGGCTTCCAAGCAGCTCTCAAGGAAACTCAGTTTTCACACTCTATGCTTAGTGCCCTTTGAGTGCCTAGGACTGAAATGAAGCATGGTGAGCATCCCACAGAAACGAATGCTCCACATGCGGGTTTCACATGCCACCAACTCCACATTCTCAGCCAACTTCAGCGCCACAGCCGTTTCAGATAGCCCTCAATGCAAAGGCTCTAGACGCAAATGTTGGTGTGAGAGCTAATTCAATCAAGGAAACACTGCATGTTGGTGAAGGGCATATTGAAGAAGGATCAGCCGAGTGGTTCTTGTGGGAGAACAACTCCATTTGGCTCACTAACTTCACACACCATCAGGCTTCCAAGCAGCTCTCAAGGAATCTCAGTTTTCACACTCTATGCTTAGTGCCCTTTGAGTGCATTATCTAGAAATGAACCTGGTAGAGCATCCCACACAAACGAATGCTCCACATGCAGGTTTCACATGCCACCAACTCCACATTCTCAGGCAACTTCAGCGCCACAGCCGTTTTCAGATAGCCCTCAATGCAAAGGCTCTAGATGCAAATATTGGTGTGAGAGCTAATTCAATCAAGGAAACACTGCATGTTGGTGAAGGGCATATTGAAGAAGGATCAGCCGAGTGGTTCTTGTGGGAGAACAACTCCATTTGGCTCACTAACTTCACACACCATCAGGCTTCCAAGCAGCTCTCAAGGAAACTCAGTTTTCACACTCTATGCTTAGTGCCCTTTGAGTGCCTAGGACTGAAAAGAAGCTTGTTGAGCATTCCACACAAACGAATGCTCCACATGCAGGTTACACATGCCACCAAGTCTACATTCTCACTCAACTTCAGTGCTACAGCCGTTTTCAGATAGCCCTCAATGCAAAGGCTCTAGACGCAAATATTGGTGGTGAGAGCTAATTCAATCAAGGAAACACTGCATGTTGGTGAAGGGCTTATTGAAGAAGGATCAGCCCAGTGGTTCTTGTGGGAGAACAACTCCATTTGGCTCACTAACTTCACACACCATCAGGCTTCCAAGCAGCTCTCAAGGAAACTCAGTTTTCACACTCTATGCTTAGTGCCCTTTGAGTGCCTAGAACTGAAATGATGCTTGGTGAGGATCCCATAGAAACGAATGCTCCACAAGCGGGTTTCACATGCCACCAACTCCACATTCTCAGCCAACTTCAGTGCCACAGCCGTTTTCAGATAGCCCTCAATGCAAAGGCTCTAGACGCAAATATTGGTGTGAGAGCTAATTCAATCAAGGAAACACTGCATGTTGGTGGAGGGCATATTGAAGAAGGATCAGCCCAGTGGTTCTTGTGGAAGAACAACTCCATTTGGCTCACTAACTTCACACACCATCAGTGTTCCAAGCAGCTCTCAAGGAAACTCAGTTTTCACACTGTATGCTTAGTGCCCTTTGAGTGCATTATCTAGGAATGAACTTGGTAGATCATCCACACAAACGAATGCTCCACATGTGGGTTTCACATGACACCAACTCCACATTCTCAGGCAACTTCAGCGCCACAGCCGTTTTCAGATAGCTCTCAATGCAAAGGCTCTAGACGCAAATATTGGTGGGAGAGCTAATTCAATCAAGGAAACACTGCATGTTGGTGAAGGGCATATTGAAGAAGGAACAGCCGAGTGGTTCTTGTGGGAGAACAACTCCATTTGGCTCACTAACTTCACACACCATCAGGCTTCCAAGCAGCTCTCAAGGAAACTCAGTTTTCACACTCTATGCTTAGTGCCCTTTGAGTGCATTATCTAGGAATGAACCTGGTAGAGCATCCCACACAAACCAATGCTCCACATGCGGGTTTCACATGCCACCAACTCCACATTCACAGGCAACTTCAGCGGCACAGCCATTTTCAGATAGCCCTCAATGCAAAGGCTCTAGACGCAAATATTGGTGTAAGAGCTAATTCAATCAAGGAAACACTGCATGTTGGTGAAGGGCATATTGAAGAAGGAACAGCCGAGTGGTTCTTGTGGGAGAACAACTCCATTTGGCTCACTAACTTCACACACCATCAGGCTTCCAAGCACCTCTCAAGGAAACTCAGTTTTCACACTCTATGTTTAGTGCCCTTTCAGTGAATTATCCAGGAATAAACTTGGTAGAGCATCCCACACAAACGAATGCTCCACATGCGGGTTTCACATGCCACCAACTCCACATTCTCAGGCAACTTCAGTGCCACAGCTGTTTTCAGATAGCCCTCAATGCAAAGGCTCTAGATGCAAATATTGGTGTGAGAGATAATTCAATCAAAGAAACATTGCATGTTGGTGAAGGGCATATTGAAGAAGGATCAGCCGAGTGGTTCTTGTGGGAGAAACAACTCCATTTGGCTCACTAACTTCACACACCATCAGGCTTCCAAGCAGCTCTCAAGGAAACTCAGTTTTCACACTCTATGCTTAGTGCCCTTTGAGTGCCTAGGACTGAAAAGAAGCTTGTTGAGCATCCCACACAAACGAATGCTCCACATGCAGGTTTCACATGCCACCAACTCCACATTCACAGGCAACTTCAGCGCCACTGCCGTTTTCAGATAACCCTCAATGCAAAGGCCCTAGACGCAAATATTGGTGTGAGAGCTAATTCAATCAAGGAAACACTGCATGTTGGTGAAGGGCATATTGAAGAAGGATCAGCCGAGTGGTTCTTGTGAGAGAACAACTCCATTTGGCTCACTAACTTCACACACCATCAGGCTTCCAAGCAGCTCTCAAGGAAACTCAGTTTTCACACTCTATGCTTAGTGCCCTTTGAGTGCCTAGGACTGAAATGAAGCATGGTGAGCATCCCACAGAAACGAATGCTCCACATGCGGGTTTCACATGCCACCAACTCCACATTCTCAGCCAACTTCAGCGCCACAGCCGTTTTCAGATAGCCCTCAATGCAAAGGCTCTAGACGCAAATGTTGGTGTGAGAGCTAATTCAATCAAGGAAACACTGCATGTTGGTGAAGGGCATATTGAAGAAGGATCAGCCGAGTGGTTCTTGTGGGAGAACAACTCCATTTGGCTCACTAACTTCACACACCATCAGGCTTCCAAGCAGCTCTCAAGGAATCTCAGTTTTCACACTCTATGCTTAGTGCCCTTTGAGTGCATTATCTAGAAATGAACCTGGTAGAGCATCCCACACAAACGAATGCTCCACATGCAGGTTTCACATGCCACCAACTCCACATTCTCAGGCAACTTCAGCGCCACAGCCGTTTTCAGATAGCCCTCAATGCAAAGGCTCTAGATGCAAATATTGGTGTGAGAGCTAATTCAATCAAGGAAACACTGCATGTTGGTGAAGGGCATATTGAAGAAGGATCAGCCGAGTGGTTCTTGTGGGAGAACAACTCCATTTGGCTCACTAACTTCACACACCATCAGGCTTCCAAGCAGCTCTCAAGGAAACTCAGTTTTCACACTCTATGCTTAGTGCCCTTTGAGTGCCTAGGACTGAAAAGAAGCTTGTTGAGCATTCCACACAAACGAATGCTCCACATGCAGGTTACACATGCCACCAAGTCTACATTCTCACTCAACTTCAGTGCTACAGCCGTTTTCAGATAGCCCTCAATGCAAAGGCTCTAGACGCAAATATTGGTGTGAGAGCTAATTCAATCAAGGAAACACTGCATGTTGGTGAAGGGCTTATTGAAGAAGGATCAGCCCAGTGGTTCTTGTGGGAGAACAACTCCATTTGGCTCACTAACTTCACACACCATCAGGCTTCCAAGCAGCTCTCAAGGAAACTCAGTTTTCACACTCTATGCTTAGTGCCCTTTGAGTGCCTAGGACTGAAATGATGCTTGGTGAGGATCCCATAGAAACGAATGCTCCACAAGCGGGTTTCACATGCCACCAACTCCACATTCTCAGCCAACTTCAGTGCCACAGCCGTTTTCAGATAGCCCTCAATGCAAAGGCTCTAGACGCAAATATTGGTGTGAGAGCTAATTCAATCAAGGAAACACTGCATGTTGGTGGAGGGCATATGAAGAAGGATCAGCCCAGTGGTTCTTGTGGAAGAACAACTCCATTTGGCTCACTAACTTCACACACCATCAGTGTTCCAAGCAGCTCTCAAGGAAACTCAGTTTTCACACTGTATGCTTAGTGCCCTTTGAGTGCATTATCTAGGAATGAACTTGGTAGATCATCCCACACAAACGAATGCTCCACATGCGGGTTTCACCTGCCACCAACTCCACATTCTCAGGCAACTTCAGCTCCACAGCCGTTTTCAGATAGCTCTCAATGCAAAGGCTCTAGACGCAAATATTGGTGTGAGAGCTAATTCAATCAAGGAAACACTGCATGTTGGTGAAGGGCATATTGAAGAAGGATCAGCCGAGTGGTTCTTGTGGGAGAACAACTCCATTTGGCTAACTAACTTCCCACACCATCAGGCTTCCAAGCAGCTCTCAAGGAAACTCAGTTTTCACACTCTATGCTTAGTGCCCTTTGAGTCCATTATCTAGGATTGAACCAGGTAGAGCATCCCACACAAACGAATGCTCCACATGCGGGTCTCACATGCCACCAACTCCACATTCACAGGCAACTTCAGCGCCACAGCCGTTTTCAGATAGCCCTCAATGTAAAGGCTCTAGACGCAAATATTGGTGTGAGAGCTAATTCAATCAAGGAAACACTGCATGTTGGTGAAGGGCATATTGAAGAAGGATCAGCCGAGTGGTTCTTGTGGGAGAACAACTCCATTTGGCTCACTAACTTCACACACCATCAGGCTTCCAAGCAGCTCTCAAGGAAACTCAGTTTTCACACTCTATGCTTAGTGCCCTTTGAGTCCATTATCAAGGAATGAACCAGGTAGAGCATCCCACACAAACGAATGCTCCACATGTGGGTTTCACATGACACCAACTCCACATTCTCAGGCAACTTCAGCGCCACAGCCGTTTTCAGATAGCTCTCAATGCAAAGGCTCTAGACGCAAATATTGGTGTGAGAGCTAATTCAATCAGGAAACACTGCATGTTGGTGAAGGGCATATTGAAGAAGGAACAGCCGAGTGGTTCTTGTGGGAGAACAACTCCATTTGGCTCACTAACTTCACACACCATCAGGCTTCCAAGCAGCTCTCAAGGAAACTCAGTTTTCACACTCTATGCTTAGTACCCTTTGAGTGCCTAGGACTGAAAAGAAGCTTGTTGAGCATCCCACACAAACGAATGCTCCACATGCAGGTTTCACATGCCACCAACTCCACATTCACAGGCAACTTCAGCGCCACTGCTGTTTTCAGATAACCCTCAATGCAAAGGCCCTAGACGCAAATATTGGTGTGAGAGCTAATTCAATCAAGGAAACACTGCATGTTGGTGAAGGGCATATTGAAGAAGGATCAGCCGAGTGGTTCTTGTGAGAGAACAACTCCATTTGGCTCACTAACTTCACACACCATCAGGCTTCCAAGCAGCTCTCAAGGAAACTCAGTTTTCACACTCTATGCTTAGTGCCCTTTGAGTGCCTAGGACTGAAATGAAGCATTGGTGAGCATCCCACAGAAACGAATGCTCACATGCGGGTTTCACATGCACCAACTCCACATTCTCAGCCAACTTCAGCGCCACAGACGTTTTCAGATAGCCCTCAATGCAAAGGCTCTAGACGCAAATGTTGGTGTGAGAGCTAATTCAATCAAGGAAACACTGCATGTTGGTGAAGGGCATATTGAAGAAGGATCAGCCGAGTGGTTCTTGTGGGAGAACAACTCCATTTGGCTCACTAACTTCACACACCATCAGGCTTCCAAGCAGCTCTCAAGGAAACTCAGTTTTCACACTCTATGCTTAGTGCCCTTTGAGTGCCTAGGACTGAAATGATACATGGTGAGCATCCCACACAAACGAATGCTCCACATGCGGGTTTCACATGCCACCAACTCCACATTCACAGGCAACTTCAGCGCCACAGCCGTTTTCAGATAGCCCTCAATGCAGATGTTCCAGACGCAAGTATTTGTGTGAGAGCTAATTCAATCAAGGAAACACTGCCTCTTAGTGAAGGGCATATTGAAGAAGGATCAGCCGAGTGGTCTTGTGGGAGAACAACTCCATTTGGCTCACTAACTTCACACACCATCAGGCTTCCAAGCAGCTCTCAAGGAAACTCAGTTTTCACACTCTATGCTTAGTGCCCTTTGAGTGCCTAGGACTGAAAAGAAGCTTGGAGAGCATCCCACACAAACGAATGCTCCACATGCGGGTTTCACATGCCACCAACTCCACATTCACAGGCAACTTCAGCGCCACAGCCGTTTTCAGATAGCCTCAATGCAAAGGCTCTAGACGCAAATATGGTGTGAGAGCTAATTCAATCAAGGAAACACTGCATGTTGGTGAAGGGCATATTGAAGAAGGATCAGCCAAGTGGTTCTTGTGGGAGAACAACTCCCATTTGGCTCACTAACTTCACACACCATCAGGCTTCCAAGCAGCTCTCAAGGAAACTCAGTTTTCACACTCTATGCTTAGTGCTCTTTGAGTGCCTAGGACTGAAATGAAGCTTGGTGAGCATCCCACACAAACGAATGCTCCACATGCGGGTTTCTCATGCCACCACTCCACATTCTCAGGCAACTTCAGCGCCACAGCCGTTTTCAGATAGCCCTCAATGCAAAGGCTCTAGACGCAAATATTGGTGTGAGAGCTAATTCAATCAAGGAAACACTGCATGTTGGTGAAGGGCATATTGAAGAAGGATCAGCCGAGTGGTTCTTGTGGGAGAACAACTCCATTTGGCTCACTAACTTCACACACCATCAGGCTTCCAAGCAGCTCTCAAGGAAACTCAGTTTTCACACTCTATGCTTAGTGCCCTTTGAGTGCATTATCTAGAAATGAACCTGGTAGAGCATCCCACACAAACGAATGCTCCACATGCAGGTTTCACATGCCACCAAGTCTACATTCTCAGGCAACTTCAGTGCCACAGCCGTTTCAGATAGCCCTCAATGCAAAGGCTCTAGACGCAAATATTGGTGTGAGAGCTAATTCAATCAAGGAAACACTGCATGTTGGTGAAGGGCTTATTGAAGAAGGATCAGCCGAGTGGTTCTTGTGGGAGAACAACTCCATTTGGCTCACTAACTTCACACACCATCAGGCTTCCAAGCAGCTCTCAAGGAAACTCAGTTTTCACACTCTATGCTTAGTGCCCTTTGAGTGCCTAGGACTGAAATGAAGCATGGTGAGCATCCCACACAACCGAATGCTCCACATGCGGGTTTCACATGCCACCAACTCCACATTCACAGGCAACTTCAGCGCACAGCCGTTTTCAGATAGCCCTCAATGCAGATGTTCTAGAACCAAATATTTGTGTGAGAGCTAATTCAATCAAGGAAACACTGCCTGTTAGTGAAGGGCATATTGAAGAAGGATCAGCCGAGTGGTTCTTGTGGGAGAACAACTCCATTTGGCTCACTAACTTCACACACCATCAGGCTTCCAAGCAGCTTCTCAAGGGAAACTCAGTTTTCACACTCTATGCTTAGTGCCCTTTGAGTGCCTAGGACTGAAAAGAAGCTTGGAGAGCATCCCACACAAACGAATGCTCCACATGCGGGTTTCACATGCCACCAACTCCACATTCACAGGCAACTTCAGCGCCACAGCCGTTTTCAGATAGCCCTCAATGCAAAGGCTCTAGACGCAAATATTGGTGTGAGAGCTAATTCAATCAAGGAAACACTGCATGTTGGTGAAGGGCATATTGAAGAAGGATCAGCCGAGTGGATGTTGTGGGAGAACAACTCCATTTGGCTCACTAACTTCACACACCATCAGGCTTCCAAGCAGCTCTCAAGGAAACTCAGTTTTCACACTCTATGCTTAGTGCCCTTTGAGTCCATTATCAAGGAATGAACCAGGTAGAGCATCCCACACAAACGAATGCTCCACATGTGGGTTTCACATGACACCAACTCCACATTCTCAGGCAACTTCAGCGCCACAGCCGTTTTCAGATAGCTCTCAATGCAAAGGCTCTAGACGCAAATATTGGTGTGAGAGCTAATTCAATCAAGGAAACACTGCATGTTGGTGAAGGGCATATTGAAGAAGGAACAGCCGAGTGGTTCTTGTGGGAGAACAACTCCATTTGGCTCACTAGCTTCACACACCATCAGGCTTCCAAGCAGCTCTCAAGGAAAAGCAGTTTTTCACACTCTATGCTTAGTGCCCTTTGAGTGCATTATCTAGGAATGAACCTGGTAGAGCATCCCACAGAAACGAATGCTCCACATGCGGGTTTCACATGCCACCAACTCCACATTCATAGGCAACTTCAGCGCCACAGCCGTTTTCAGATAGCCCTCAATGCAAAGGCTCTAGACGCAAATATTGGTGTGAGAGCTAATTCAATCAAGGAAACACTGCATGTTGGTGAAGCGCGTATTGAAGAAGGTTCAGCCGAGTGGTTCTTGTGGGAGAACAACTCCATTTGGCTCACTAACTTCACACACCATCAGGCTTCCAAGCAGCTCTCAAGGAAACTCAGTTTTCACACTCTATGCTTAGTGCCCTTTGAGTGCAATATCTAGAAATTAACCTGGTAGAGCATCCCACACAAACGAATGCTCCACATGCAGGTTTCACATGCCACCAAGTCTACATTCTCAGGCAACTTCAGCGCCACAGCCGTTTCAGATAGCCCTCAATGCAAAGGCTCTAGACGCAAATATTGGTGTGAGAGCTAATTCAATCAAGGAAACACTGCATGTTGGTGAAGGGCTTATTGAAGAAGGATCAGCCCAGTGGTTCTTGTGGGAGAACAACTCCATTTGGCTCACTAACTTCACACACCATCAGGCTTCCAAGCAGCTCTCAAGGAAACTCAGTTTTCACACTCTATGCTTAGTGCCCTTTGAGTGCCTAGGACTGAAATGATGCTTGGTGAGCATCCCATAGAAAACGAATGCTCCACATGCGGGTTTCACATGCCACCAACTCCACATTCTCAGCCAACTTCAGTGCCACAGCCGTTTTCAGATAGCCCTCAATGCAAAGGCTCTAGACGCAAATATTGGTGTGAGAGCTAATTCAATCAAGGAAACACTGCATGTTGGTGGAGGGCATATTGAAGAAGCATCTGCCCAGTGGTTCTTGTGGAAGAACAACTCCATTTGGCTCACTAACTTCACACACCATCAGTGTTCCAAGCAGCTCTCAAGGAAACTCAGTTTTCACACTCTATGCTTAGTGCCCTTTGAGTGCATTATCTAGGAATGAACCTGGTAGATCATCCCACACAAACGAATTCTCCACATGCGGGTTTCACCTGCCACCAACTCCACATTCTCAGGCAACTTCAGCTCCACAGCCGTTTTCAGATAGCTCTCAATGCAAAGGCTCTAGACCCAAATATTGGTGTGAGAGCTAATTCAATCCAGGTAACACTGCATGTTGGTGAAGGGCATATTGAAGAAGGATCAGCCGAGTTGTTCTTGTGGGAGAACAACTCCATTTGGCTCACTAACTTCACACACCATCAGGCTTCCAAGCAGCTCTCAAGGAAACTCAGTTTTCACACTCTATGCTTAGTGCCCTTTGAGTGCCTAGGACTGAAAAGAAGCTTGGAGAGCATCCCACACAAACGAATGCTCCACATGCGGGTTTCACATGCCACCAACTCCACATTCACAGGCAACTTCAGCGCCACAGCCGTTTTCAGATAGCCCTCAATGCAAAGGCTCTAGACGCAAATATTGGTGTGAGAGCTAATTCAATCAAGGAAACACTGCATGTTGGTGAAGGGCATATTGAAGAAGGATCAGCCAAGTGGTTCTTGTGGGAGAACAACTCCATTTGGCTCACTAACTTCACACACCATCAGGCTTCCAAGCAGCTCTCAAGGAAACTCAGTTTTCACACTCTATGCTTAGTGCTCTTTGAGTGCCTAGGACTGAAATGAAGCTTGGTGAGCATCCCACACAAACGAATGCTCCACATGCGGGTTTCTCATGCCACCAACTCCACATTCTCAGGCAACTTCAGCGCCACAGCCGTTTTCAGATAGCCCTCAATGCAAAGGCTCTAGACGCAAATATTGGTGTGAGAGCTAATTCAATCAAGGAAACACTGCATGTTGGTGAAGGGCATATTGAAGAAGGATCAGCCGAGTGGTTCTTGTGGGAGAACAACTCCATTTGGCTCACTAACTTCACACACCATCAGGCTTCCAAGCAGCTCTCAAGGAAACTCAGTTTTCACACTCTATGCTTAGTGCCCTTTGAGTGCATTATCTAGAAATGAACCTGGTAGAGCATCCCACACAAACGAATGCTCCACATGCAGGTTTCACATGCCACCAAGTCTACATTCTCAGGCAACTTCAGTGCCACAGCCGTTTTCAGATAGCCCTCAATGCAAAGGCTCTAGACGCAAATATTGGTGTGAGAGCTAATTCAATCAAGGAAACACTGCATGTTGGTGAAGGGCTTATTGAAGAAGGATCAGCCGAGTGGTTCTTGTGGAGAACAACTCCATTTGGCTCACTAGCTTCACACACCATCAGGCTTCCAAGCAGCTCTCAAGGAAAAGCAGTTTTTACACTCTATGCTTAGTGCCCTTTGAGTGCATTATCTAGGAATGAACCTGGTAGAGCATCCCACAGAAACGAATGCTCCACATGCGGGTTTCACATGCCACCAACTCCACATTCATAGGCAACTTCAGCGCCACAGCCGTTTTCAGATAGCCCTCAATGCAAAGGCTCTAGACGCAAATATTGGTGTGAGAGCTAATTCAATCAAGGAAACACTGCATGTTGGTGAAGCGCGTATTGAAGAAGGTTCAGCCGAGTGGTTCTTGTGGGAGAACAACTCCATTTGGCTCACTAACTTCACACACCATCAGGCTTCCAAGCAGCTCTCAAGGAAACTCAGTTTTCACACTCTATGCTTAGTGCCCTTTGAGTGCATTATCTAGAAATGAACCTGGTAGAGCATCCCACACAAACGAATGCTCCACATGCAGGTTTCACATGCCACCAAGTCTACATTCTCAGGCAACTTCAGCGCCACAGCCGTTTTCAGATAGCCCTCAATGCAAAGGCTCTAGACGCAAATATTGGTGTGAGAGCTAATTCAATCAAGGAAACACTGCATGTTGGTGAAGGGCTTATTGAAGAAGGATCAGCCCAGTGGTTCTTGTGGGAGAACAACTCCATTTGGCTCACTAACTTCACACACCATCAGGCTTCCAAGCAGCTCTCAAGGAAACTCAGTTTTCACACTCTATGCTTAGTGCCCTTTGAGTGCCTAGGACTGAAATGATGCTTGGTGAGCATCCCATAGAAACGAATGCTCCACATGCGGGTTTCACATGCCACCAACTCCACATTCTCAGCCAACTTCAGTGCCACAGCCGTTTTCAGATAGCCCTCAATGCAAAGGCTCTAGACGCAAATATTGGTGTGAGAGCTAATTCAATCAAGGAAACACTGCATGTTGGTGGAGGGCATATTGAAGAAGCATCTGCCCAGTGGTTCTTGTGGAAGAACAACTCCATTTGGCTCACTAACTTCACACACCATCAGTGTTCCAAGCAGCTCTCAAGGAAACTCAGTTTTCACACTCTATGCTTAGTGCCCTTTGAGTGCATTATCTAGGAATGAACCTGGTAGATCATCCCACACAAACGAATGCTCCACATGCGGGTTTCACCTGCCACCAACTCCACATTCTCAGGCAACTTCAGCTCCACAGCCATTTTCAGATAGCTCTCAATGCAAAGGCTCTAGACCCAAATATTGGTGTGAGAGCTAATTCAATCCAGGAAACACTGCATGTTGGTGAAGGGCATATTGAAGAAGGATCAGCCGAGTGGTTCTTGTGGGAGAACAACTCCATTTGGCTAACTAACTTCCCACACCATCAGGCTTCCAAGCAGCTCTCAAGGAAACTCAGTTTTCACACTCTATGCTTAGTGCCCTTTGATTCCATTATCTAGGATTGAACCAGGTAGAGCATCCCACACAAACGAATGCTCCACATGCGGGTCTCAAATGCCACCAACTCCACATTCACAGGCAACTTCAGCGCCACAGCCGTTTTCAGATAGCCCTCAATGTAAAGGCTCTAGACGCAAATATTGGAGTGAGAGCTAATTCAATCAAGGAAACACTGCATGTTGGTGAAGGGCATATTGAAGAAGGATCAGCCGAGTGGTTCTTGTGGGAGAACAACTCCATTTGGCTCACTAACTTCACACACCATCAGGCTTCCAAGCAGCTCTCAAGGAAACTCAGTTTTCACACTCTATGCTTAGTGCCCTTTGAGTCCATTATCAAGGAATGAACCAGGTAGAGCATCCCACACAAACGAATGCTCCACATGTGGGTTTCACATGACACCAACTCCACATTCTCAGGCAACTTCAGCGCCACAGCCGTTTTCAGATAGCTCTCAATGCAAAGGCTCTAGACGCAAATATTGGTGTGAGAGCTAATTCAATCAAGGAAACACTGCATGTTGGTGAAGGGCATATTGAAGAAGGAACAGCCGAGTGGTTCTTGTGGGAGAACAACTCCATTTGGCTCACTAACTTCACACACCATCAGGCTTCCAAGCAGCTCTCAAGGAAACTCAGTTTTCACACTCTATGCTTAGTGCCCTTTGAGTGCATTATCTAGGAATGAACCTGGTAGAGCATCCCACACAAACCAATGCTCCACATGCGGGTTTCACATGCCACCAACTCCACATTCACAGGCAACTTCAGCGCCACAGCCATTTTCAGATAGCCCTCAATGCAAAGGCTCTAGACGCAAATATTGGTGTGAGAGCTAATTCAATCAAGGAAACACTGCATGTTGGTGAAGGGCATATTGAAGAAGGATCAGCCGAGTGGTTCTTGTGGGAGAACAACTCCATTTGGCTCACTAACTTCACACACCATCAGGCTTCCAAGCAGCTCTCAAGGAAACTCAGTTTTCACACTCTATGCTTAGTGCCCTTTGAGTGCCTAGGACTGAAAAGAAGCTTGTTGAGCATCCCACACAAACGAATGCTCCACATGCAGGTTTCACATGCCACCAACTCCACATTCACAGGCAACTTCAGCGCCACTGCTGTTTTCAGATAACCCTCAATGCAAAGGCCCTAGACGCAAATATTGGTGTGAGAGCTAATTCAATCAAGGAAACACTGCATGTTGGTGAAGGGCATATTGAAGAAGGATCAGCCGAGTGGTTCTTGTGAGAGAACAACTCCATTTGGCTCACTAACTTCACACACCATCAGGCTTCCAAGCAGCTCTCAAGGAAACTCAGTTTTCACACTCTATGCTTAGTGCCCTTTGAGTGCCTAGGACTGAAATGAAGCATGGTGAGCATCCCACAGAAACGAATGCTCCACATGCGGGTTTCACATGCCACCAACTCCACATTCTCAGCGAACTTCAGCGCCACAGCCGTTTTCAGATAGCCCTCAATGCAAAGGCTCTAGACGCAAATGTTGGTGTGAGAGCTAATTCAATCAAGGAAACACTGCATGTTGGTGAAGGGCATATTGAAGAAGGATCAGCCGAGTGGTTCTTGTGGGAGAACAACTCCATTTGGCTCACTAACTTCACACACCATCAGGCTTCCAAGCAGCTCTCAAGGAATCTCAGTTTTCACACTCTATGCTTAGTGCCCTTTGAGTGCATTATCTAGAAATGAACCTGGTAGAGCATCCCACACAAACGAATGCTCCACATGCAGGTTTCACATGCCACCAACTCCACATTCTCAGGCAACTTCAGCGCCACAGCCGTTTTCAGATAGCCCTCAATGCAAAGGCTCTAGATGCAAATATTGGTGTGAGAGCTAATTCAATCAAGGAAACACTGCATGTTGGTGAAGGGCATATTGAAGAAGGATCAGCCGAGTGGTTCTTGTGGGAGAACAACTCCATTTGGCTCACTAACTTCACACACCATCAGGCTTCCAAGCAGCTCTCAAGGAAACTCAGTTTTCACACTCTATGCTTAGTGCCCTTTGAGTGCCTAGGACTGAAAAGAAGCTTGTTGAGCATTCCACACAAACGAATGCTCCACATGCAGGTTACACATGCCACCAACTCCACATTCACAGGCAACTTCAGCGCCACAGCCATTTTCAGATAGCCCTCAATGCAAAGGCTCTAGACGCAAATATTGGTGTGAGAGCTAATTCAATCAAGGAAACACTGCATGTTGGTGAAGGGCATATTGAAGAAGGATCAGCCGAGTGGTTCTTGTGAGAGAACAACTCCATTTGGCTCACTAACTTCACACACTATCAGGCTTCCAAGCAGCTCTCAAGGAAACTCAGTTTTCACACTCTATGCTTAGTGCCCTTTGAGTGCCTAGGACTGAAATGAAGCATGGTGAGCATCCCACAGAAACGAATGCTCCACATGCGGGTTTCACATGCCACCAACTCCACATTCTCAGGCAACTTCAGCGCCACAGCCGTTTTCAGATAGCCCTCAATGCAAAGGCTCTAGACGCAAATATTGGTGTGAGAGCTAATTCAATCAAGGAAACACTGCATGTTGGTGAAGGGCATATTGAAGAAGGATCAGCCGAGTGGTTCTTGTGGGAGAACAACTCCATTTGGCTCACTAACTTCACACACCATCAGGCTTCCAAGCAGCTCTCAAGGAAACTCAGTTTTCACACTCTATGCTTAGTGCCCTTTGAGTGCATTATCTAGAAATGAACCTGGTAGAGCATCCCACACAAACGAATTCTCCACATGCAGGTTTCACATGCCACCAAGTCTACATTCTCAGGCAACTTCAGCGCCACAGCCGTTTTCAGATAGCCCTCAATGCAAAGGCTCTAGACGCAAATATTGGTGTGAGAGCTAATTCAATCAAGGAAACACTGCATGTTGGTGAAGGGCTTATTGAAGAAGGATCAGCCCAGTGGTTCTTGTGGGAGAACAACTCCATTTGGCTCACTAACTTCACACACCATCAGGCTTCCAAGCAGCTCTCAAGGAAACTCAGTTTTCACACTCTATGCTTAGTGCCCTTTGAGTGCCTAGGACTGAAATGATACATGGTGAGCATCCCACACAACCGAATTCTCCACATGCGGGTTTCACATGCCACCAACTCCACATTCACAGGCAACTTCAGCGCCACAGCCGTTTTCAGATAGCCCTCAATGCAGATGTTCCAGACGCAAGTATTTGTGTGAGAGCTAATTCAATCAAGGAAACACTGCCTGTTAGTGAAGGGCATATTGAAGAAGGATCAGCCGAGTGGTTCTTGTGGGAGAACAACTCCATTTGGCTCACTAACTTCACACACCATCAGGCTTCCAAGCAGCTCTCAAGGAAACTCAGTTTTCACACTCTATGCTTAGTGCCCTTTGAGTGCCTAGGACTGAAAAGAAGCTTGGAGAGCATCCCACACAAACGAATGCTCCACATGCGGGTTTCACATGCCACCAACTCCACATTCACAGGCAACTTCAGCGCCACAGCCGTTTTCAGATAGCCCTCAATGCAAAGGCTCTAGACGCAAATATTGGTGTGAGAGCTAATTCAATCAAGGAAACACTGCATGTTGGTGAAGGGCATATTGAAGAAGGATCAGCCAAGTGGTTCTTGTGGGAGAACAACTCCATTTGGCTCACTAACTTCACACACCATCAGGCTTCCAAGCAGCTCTCAAGGAAACTCAGTTTTCACACTCTATGCTTAGTGCTCTTTGAGTGCCTAGGACTGAAATGAAGCTTGGTGAGCATCCCACACAAACGAATGCTCCACATGCGGCTTTCTCATGCCACCAACTCCACATTCTCAGGCAACTTCAGCGCCACAGCCGTTTTCAGATAGCCCTCAATGCAAAGGCTCTAGACGCAAATATTGGTGTGAGAGCTAATTCAATCAAGGAAACACTGCATGTTGGTGAAGGGCATATTGAAGAAGGATCAGCCGAGTGGTTCTTGTGGGAGAACAACTCCATTTGGCTCACTAACTTCACACACCATCAGGCTTCCAAGCAGCTCTCAATTAAACTCAGTTTTCACACTCTATGCTTAGTGCCCTTTGAGTGCATTATCTAGAAATGAAACTGGTAGAGCATCCCACACAAACGAATGCTCCACATGCAGGTTTCACATGCCACCAAGTCTACATTCTCAGGCAACTTCAGTGCCACAGCCGTTTTCAGATAGCCCTCAATGCAAAGGCTCTAGACGCAAATATTGGTGTGAGAGCTAATTCAATCAAGGAAACACTGCATGTTGGTGAAGGGCTTATTGAAGAAGGATCAGCCGAGTGGTTCTTGTGGGAGAACAACTCCATTTGGCTCACTAACTTCACACACCATCAGGCTTCCAAGCAGCTCTCAAGGAAACTCAGTTTTCACACTCTATGCTTAGTGCCCTTTGAGTGCCTAGGACTGAAATGAAGCATGGTGAGCATCCCACACAACCGAATGCTCCACATGCGGGTTTCACATGCCACCAACTCCACATTCACAGGCAACTTCAGCGCCACAGCCGTTTTCAGATAGCCCTCAATGCAGATGTTCTAGAACCAAATATTTGTGTGAGAGCTAATTCAATCAAGGAAACACTGCCTGTTAGTGAAGGGCATATTGAAGAAGGATCAGCCGAGTGGTTCTTGTGGGAGAACAACTCCATTTGGCTCACTAACTTCACACACCATCAGGCTTCCAAGCAGCTCTCAAGGAAACTCAGTTTTCACACTCTATGCTTAGTGCCCTTTGAGTGCCTAGGACTGAAAAGAAGCTTGGAGAGCATCCCACACAAACGAATGCTCCACATGCGGGTTTCACATGCCACCAACTCCACATTCACAGGCAACTTCAGCGCCACAGCCGTTTTCAGATAGCCCTCAATGCAAAGGCTCTAGACGCAAATATTGGTGTGAGAGCTAATTCAATCAAGGAAACACTGCATGTTGGTGAAGGGCATATTGAAGAAGGATCAGCCGAGTGGATGTTGTGGGAGAACAACTCCATTTGGCTCACTAACTTCACACACCATCAGGCTTCCAAGCAGCTCTCAAGGAAACTCAGTTTTCACACTCTATGCTTAGTGCCCTTTGAGTCCATTATCAAGGAATGAACCAGGTAGAGCATCCCACACAAACGAATGCTCCACATGTGGGTTTCACATGACACCAACTCCACATTCTCAGGCAACTTCAGCGCCACAGCCGTTTTCAGATAGCTCTCAATGCAAAGGCTCTAGACGCAAATATTGGTGTGAGAGCTAATTCAATCAAGGAAACACTGCATGTTGGTGAAGGGCATATTGAAGAAGGAACAGCCGAGTGGTTCTTGTGGGAGAACAACTCCATTTGGCTCACTAGCTTCACACACCATCAGGCTTCCAAGCAGCTCTCAAGGAAAAGCAGTTTTCACACTCTATGCTTAGTGCCCTTTGAGTGCATTATCTAGGAATGAACCTGGTAGAGCATCCCACAGAAACGAATGCTCCACATGCGGGTTTCACATGCCACCAACTCCACATTCATAGGCAACTTCAGCGCCACAGCCGTTTTCAGATAGCCCTCAATGCAAAGGCTCTAGACGCAAATATTGGTGTGAGAGCTAATTCAATCAAGGAAACACTGCATGTTGGTGAAGCGCGTATTGAAGAAGGTTCAGCCGAGTGGTTCTTGTGGGAGAACAACTCCATTTGGCTCACTAACTTCACACACCATCAGGCTTCCAAGCAGCTCTCAAGGAAACTCAGTTTTCACACTCTATGCTTAGTGCCCTTTGAGTGCATTATCTAGAAATGAACCTGGTAGAGCATCCCACACAAACGAATGCTCCACATGCAGGTTTCACATGCCACCAAGTCTACATTCTCAGGCAACTTCAGCGCCACAGCCGTTTTCAGATAGCCCTCAATGCAAAGGCTCTAGACGCAAATATTGGTGTGAGAGCTAATTCAATCAAGGAAACACTGCATGTTGGTGAAGGGCTTATTGAAGAAGGATCAGCCCAGTGGTTCTTGTGGGAGAACAACTCCATTTGGCTCACTAACTTCACACACCATCAGGCTTCCAAGCAGCTCTCAAGGAAACTCAGTTTTCACACTCTATGCTTAGTGCCCTTTGAGTGCCTAGGACTGAAATGATGCTTGGTGAGCATCCCATAGAAACGAATGCTCCACATGCGGGTTTCACATGCCACCAACTCCACATTCTCAGCCAACTTCAGTGCCACAGCCGTTTTCAGATAGCCCTCAATGCAAAGGCTCTAGACGCAAATATTGGTGTGAGAGCTAATTCAATCAAGGAAACACTGCATGTTGGTGGAGGGCATATTGAAGAAGCATCAGCCCAGTGGTTCTTGTGGAAGAACAACTCCATTTGGCTCACTAACTTCACACACCATCAGTGTTCCAAGCAGCTCTCAAGGAAACTCAGTTTTCACACTCTATGCTTAGTGCCCTTTGAGTGCATTATCTAGGAATGAACCTGGTAGATCATCCCACACAAACGAATTCTCCACATGCGGGTTTCACCTGCCACCAACTCCACATTCTCAGGCAACTTCAGCTCCACAGCCGTTTTCAGATACCTCTCAATGCAAAGGCTCTAGACCCAAATATTGGTGTGAGAGCTAATTCAATCCAGGAAACACTGCATGTTGGTGAAGGGCATATTGAAGAAGGATCAGCCGAGTGGTTCTTGTGGGAGAACAACTCCATTTGGCTAACTAATTTCCCACACCATCAGGCTTCCAAGCAGCTCTCAAGGAAACTCAGTTTTCACACTCTATGCTTAGTGCCCTTTGATTCCATTATCTAGGATTGAACCAGGTAGAGCATCCCACACAAACGAATGCTCCACATGCGGGTCTCACATGCCACCAACTCCACATTCACAGGCAACTTCAGCGCCACAGCCGTTTTCAGATAGCCCTCAATGTAAAGGCTCTAGACGCAAATATTGGTGTGAGAGCTAATTCAATCAAGGAAACACTGCATGTTGGTGAAGGGCATATTGAAGAAGGATCAGCCGAGTGGTTCTTGTGGGAGAACAACTCCATTTGGCTCACTAACTTCACACACGATCAGGCTTCCAAGCAGCTCTCAAGGAAACTCAGTTTTCACACTCTATGCTTAGTGCCCTTTGAGTCCATTATCAAGGAATGAACCAGGTAGAGCATCCCACACAAACGAATGCTCCACATGTGGGTTTCACATGACACCAACTCCACATTCTCAGGCAACTTCAGCGCCACAGCCGTTTTCAGATAGCTCTCAATGCAAAGGCTCTAGACGCAAATATTGGTGTGAGAGCTAATTCAATCAAGGAAACACTGCATGTTGGTGAAGGGCATATTGAAGAAGGAACAGCCGAGTGGTTCTTGTGGGAGAACAACTCCATTTGCCTCACTAACTTCACACACCATCAGGCTTCCAAACAGCTCTCAAGGAAACTCAGTTTTCACACTCTATGCTTAGTGCCCTTTGAGTGCATTATCTAGGAATGAACCTGGTAGAGCATCCCACACAAACCAATGCTCCACATGCGGGTTTCACATGCCACCAACTCCACATTCACAGGCAACTTCAGCGCCACAGCCATTTTCAGATAGCCCTCAATGCAAAGGCTCTAGACGCAAATATTGGTGTGAGAGCTAATTCAATCAAGGAAACACTGCATGTTGGTGAAGGGCATATTGAAGAAGGATCAGCCGAGTGGTTCTTGTGGGAGAACAACTCCATTTGGCTCACTAACTTCACACACCATCAGGCTTCCAAGCACCTCTCAAGGAAACTCAGTTTTCACACTCTATGTTTAGTGCCCTTTCAGTGAATTATCCAGGAATAAACTTGGTAGAGCATCCCATACAAACGAATGCTCCACATGCGGGTTTCACATGCCACCAACTCCACATTCTCAGGCAACTTCAGCGCCACAGCCGTTTTCAGATAGCCCTCAATGCAAAGGCTCTAGATGCAAATATTGGTGTGAGAGATAATTCAATCAAAGAAACATTGCATGTTGGTGAAGGGCATATTGAAGAAGGATCAGCCGAGTGGTTCTTGTGGGAGAACAACTCCATTTGGCTCACTAACTTCACACACCATCAGGCTTCCAAGCAGCTCTCAAGGAAACTCAGTTTTCACACTCTATGCTTAGTGCCCTTTGAGTGCCTAGGACTGAAAAGAAGCTTGTTGAGCATCCCACACAAACGAATGCTCCACATGCAGGTTTCACATGCCACCAACTCCACATTCACAGGCAACTTCAGCGCCACAGCCGTTTTCAGATAACCCTCAATGCAAAGGCCCTAGACGCAAATATTGGTGTGAGAGCTAATTCAATCAAGGAAACACTGCATGTTGGTGAAGGGCATATTGAAGAAGGATCAGCCGAGTGGTTCTTGTGAGAGAACAACTCCATTTGGCTCACTAACTTCACACACCATCAGGCTTCCAAGCAGCTCTCAAGGAAACTCAGTTTTCACACTCTATGCTTAGTGCCCTTTGAGTGCCTAGGACTGAAATGAAGCATGGTGAGCATCCCACACAAACGAATGCTCCACATGCGGGTTTCACATGCCACCAACTCCACATTCTCAGCCAACTTCAGCGCCACAGCCGTTTTCAGATAGCCCTCAATGCAAAGGCTCTAGACGCAAATGTTGGTGTGAGAGCTAATTCAATCAAGGAAACACTGCATGTTGGTGAAGGGCATATTGAAGAAGGATCAGCCGAGTGGTTCTTGTGGGAGAACAACTCCATTTGGCTCACTAACTTCACACACCATCAGGCTTCCAAGCAGCTCTCAAGGAATCTCAGTTTTCACACTCTATGCTTAGTGCCCTTTGAGTGCATTATCTAGAAATGAACCTGGTAGAGCATCCCACACAAACGAATGCTCCACATGCAGGTTTCACATGCCACCAACTCCACATTCTCAGGCAACTTCAGCGCCACAGCCGTTTTCAGATAGCCCTCAATGCAAAGGCTCTAGATGCAAATATTGGTGTGAGAGCTAATTCAATCAAGGAAACACTGCATGTTGGTGAAGGGCATATTGAAGAAGGATCAGCCGAGTGGTTCTTGTGGGAGAACAACTCCATTTGGCTCACTAACTTCACACACCATCAGGCTTCCAAGCAGCTCTCAAGGAAACTCAGTTTTCACACTCTATGTTTAGTGCCCTTTCAGTGAATTATCTAGGAATAAACTTGGTAGAGCATCCCACACAAACGAATGCTCCACATGCGGATTTCACATGCCACCAACTCCACATTCACAGGCAACTTCAGCGCCACAGCCGTTTTCAGATAGCCCTCAATGCAAAGGCTCTAGACGCAAATATTGGTGTGAGAGCTAATTCAATCAAGGAAACACTGCATGTTGGTGAAGGGCTTATTGAAGAAGGATCAGCCCAGTGGTTCTTGTGGGAGAACAACTCCATTTGGCTCACTAACTTCACACACCATCAGGCTTCCAAGCAGCTCTCAAGGAAACTCAGTTTTCACACTCTATGCTTAGTGCCCTTTGAGTGCCTAGGACTGAAATGATACATGGTGAGCATCCCACACAACCGAATGCTCCACATGCGGGTTTCACATGCCACCAACTCCACATTCACAGGCAACTTCAGCGCCACAGCCGTTTTCAGATAGCCCTCAATGCAAAGGCTCTAGACGCAAATATTTGTGTGAGAGCTAATTCAATCAAGGAAACACTGCCTGTTAGTGAAGGGCATATTGAAGAAGGATCAGCCGAGTGGTTCTTGTGGGAGAACAACTCCATTTGGCTCACTAACTTCACACACCATCAGGCTTCCAAGCAGCTCTCAAGGAAACTCAGTTTTCACACTCTATGCTTAGTGCCCTTTGAGTGCCTAGGACTGAAAAGAAGCTTGGAGAGCATCCCACACAAACGAATGCTCCACATGCGGGTTTCACATGCCACCAACTCCACATTCACAGGCAACTTCAGCGCCACAGCCGTTTTCAGATAGCCCTCAATGCAAAGGCTCTAGACGCAAATATTGGTGTGAGAGCTAATTCAATCAAGGAAACACTGCATGTTGGTGAAGGGCATATTGAAGAAGGATCAGCCAAGTGGTTCTTGTGGGAGAACAACTCCATTTGGCTCACTAACTTCACACACCATCAGGCTTCCAAGCAGCTCTCAAGGAAACTCAGTTTTCACACTCTATGCTTAGTGCTCTTTGAGTGCCTAGGACTGAAATGAAGCTTGGTGAGCATCCCACACAAACGAATGCTCCACATGCGGGTTTCACATGCCACCAACTCCACATTCTCAGGCAACTTCAGCGCCACAGCCGTTTTCAGATAGCCCTCAATGCAAAGGCTCTAGACGCAAATATTGGTGTGAGAGCTAATTCAATCAAGGAAACACTGCATGTTGGTGAAGGGCATATTGAAGAAGGATCAGCCGAGTGGTTCTTGTGGGAGAACAACTCCATTTGACTCACTAACTTCACACACCATCAGGCTTCCAAGCAGCTCTCAAGGAAACTCAGTTTTCACACTCTATGCTTAGTGCCCTTTGAGTGCATTATCTAGAAATGAACCTGGTAGAGCATCCCACACAAACGAATGCTCCACATGCAGGTTTCACATGCCACCAAGTCTACATTCTCAGGCAACTTCAGCGCCACAGCCGTTTTCAGATAGCCCTCAATGCAAAGGCTCTAGACGCAAATATTGGTGTGAGAGCTAATTCAATCAAGGAAACACTGCATGTTGGTGAAGGGCTTATTGAAGAAGGATCAGCCGAGTGGTTCTTGTGGGAGAACAACTCCATTTGGCTCACTAACTTCACACACCATCAGGCTTCCAAGCAGCTCTCAAGGAAACTCAGTTTTCACACTCTATGCTTAGTGCCCTTTGAGTCCATTATCTAGGATTGAACCAGGTAGAGCGTCCCACACAAACGTATGCTCCAAATGCGGGTTTCACATGCCACCAACTCCACATTCACAGGCAACTTCAGCGCCACAGCCGTTTTCAGATAGCCCTCAATGCAAAGGCTCTAGACGCAAATATTGGTGTGAGAGCTAATTCAATCAAGGAAACACTGTATGTTGGTGAAGGGCATATTGAAGAAGGATCAGCCGAGTGGTTCTTGTGGGAGAACAACTCCATTTGGCTCACTAACTTCACACACCATCAGGCTTCCAAGCAGCTCTCAAGGAAACTCAGTTTTCACACTCTATGCTTAGTGCCCTTTGAGTCCATTATCTAGGATTGAACCAGGTAGAGCATCCCACACAAACGAATGCTCCACATGCGGGTTTCACATGCCACCAACTCCACATTCACAGGCAACTTCAGCGCCACAGCCGTTTTCAGATAACCCTCAATGCAAAGGCCCTAGACGCAAATACTGGTGTGAGAGCTAATTCAATCAAGGAAACACTGCATGTTGGTGAAGGGCATATTGAAGAAGGATCAGCCGAGTGGTTCTTGTGAGAGAACAACTCCATTTGGCTCACTAACTTCACACACCATCAGGCTTCCAAGCAGCTCTCAAGGAAACTCAGTTTTCACACTCTATGCTTAGTGCCCTTTGAGTGCCTAGGACTGAAATGAAGCATGGTGAGCATCCCACAGAAACGAATGCTCCACATGCGGGTTTCACATGCCACCAACTCCACATTCACAGGCAACTTCATCGCCACAGCCGTTTTCAGATAGCCCTCAATGCAAAGGCTCTAGACGCAAATATTGGTGTGAGAGCTAATTCAATCAAGGAAACACTGCATGTTGGTGAAGGGCATATTGAAGAAGGATCAACCGAGTGGTTCTTGTGGGAGAACAACTCCATTTGGCTCACTAACTTCACACACCATCAGGCTTCCAAGCAGCTCTCAAGGAATCTCAGTTTTCACACTCTATGCTTAGTGCCCTTTGAGTGCATTATCTAGAAATGAACCTGGTAGAGCATCCCACACAAACGAATGCTCCACATGCAGGTTTCACATGCCACCAAGTCTACATTCTCAGGCAACTTCAGCGCCATAGCCGTTTTCAGATAGCCCTCAATGCAAAGGCTCTAGACGCAAATATTGGTGTGAGAGCTAATTCAATCAAGGAAACACTGCATGTTGGTGAAGGGCATATTGAAGAAGGATCAGCCGAGTGGTTCTTGTGGGAGAACAACTCCATTTGGCTCACTAACTTCACACACCATCAGGCTTCCAAGCAGCTCTCAAGGAAACTCAGTTTTCACACTCTATGTTTAGTGCCCTTTCAGTGAATTATCTAGGAATAAACTTGGTAGAGCATCCCACACAAACGAATGCTCCACATGCGGGTTTCACATGCCACCAACTCCACATTCTCAGGCAACTTCAGCGCCACAGCCGTTTTCAGATAGCCCTCAATGCAAAGGCTCTAGATGCAAATATTGGTGTGAGAGCTAATTCAATCAAAGAAACACTGCATGTTGGTGAAGGGCATATTGAAGAAGGATCAGCCGAGTGGTTCTTGTGGGAGAACAACTCCATTTGGCTCACTAACTTCACACACCATCAGGCTTCCAAGCAGCTCTCAAGGAAACTCAGTTTTCACACTCTATGCTTAGTGCCCTTTGAGTGCCTAGGACTGAAAAGAAGCTTGTTGAGCATCCCACACAAACGAATGCTCCACATGCAGGTTTCACATGCCACCAACTCCACATTCACAGGCAACTTCAGCGCCACAGCCATTTTCAGATAGCCCTCAATGCAAAGGCTCTAGACGCAAATATTGGTGTGAGAGCTAATTCAATCAAGGAAACACTGCATGTTGGTGAAGGGCATATTGAAGAAGGATCAACCGAGTGGTTCTTGTGAGAGAACAACTCCATTTGGCTCACTAACTTCACACACCATCAGTCTTCCAAGCAGCTCTCAAGGAAACTCAGTTTTCACACTCTATGCTTAGTGCCCTTTGAGTGCCTAGGACTGTAATGAAGCATGGTGAGCATCCCACAGAAACGAATGCTCCACATGCGGGTTTCACATGCCACCAACTCCACACTCTCAGGCAACTTCAGCGCCACAGCCGTTTTCAGATAGCCCTCAATGCAAAGGCTCTAGACGCAAATATTGGTGTGAGAGCTAATTCAATCAAGGAAACACTGCATGTTGGTGAAGGGCATATTGAAGAAGGAACAGCCGAGTGGTTCTTGTGGGAGAACAACTCCATTTGGCTCACTAACTTCACACACCATCAGGCTTCCAAGCAGCTCTCAAGGAAACTCAGTTTTCACACTCTATGCTTAGTGCCCTTTGAGTGCATTATCTAGAAATGAACCTGGTAGAGCATCCCACACAAACGAATGCTCCACATGCAGGTTTCACATGCCACCAAGTCTACATTCTCAGGCAACTTCAGCGCCACTGCCGTTTTCAGATAGCCCTCAATGCAAAGGCTCTAGACGCAAATATTGGTGTGAGAGCTAATTCAATCAAGGAAACACTGCATGTTGGTGAAGGGCTTATTGAAGAAGGATCAGCCCAGTGGTTCTTGTGGGAGAACAACTCCATTTGGCTCACTAACTTCACACACCATCAGGCTTCCAAGCAGCTCTCAAGGAAACTCAGTTTTCACACTCTATGCTTAGTGCCCTTTGAGTGCCTAGGACTGAAATGGTACATGGTGAGCATCCCACACAACCGAATGCTCCACATGCGGGTTTCACATGCCACCAACTCCACATTCACAGGCAACTTCAGCGCCACAGCCGTTTTCAGATAGCCCTCAATGCAAATGTTCTAGACGCAAATATTTGTGTGAGAGCTAATTCAATCAAGGAAACACTGCCTGTTAGTGAAGGGCATATTGAAGAAGGATCAGCCGAGTGGTTCTTGTGGGAGAACAACTCCATTTGGCTCACTAACTTCACACACCATCAGGCTTCCAAGCAGCTCTCAAGGAAACTCAGTTTTCACACTCTATGCTTAGTGCCCTTTGAGTGCCTAGGACTGAAAAGAAGCTTGGTGAGCATCCCACACAAACGAATGCTCCACATGCGGGTTTCACATGCCACCAACTCCACATTCACAGGCAACTTCAGCGCCACAGCCGTTTTCAGATAGCCCTCAATGCAAAGGCTCTAGACGCAAATATTGGTGTGAAAGCTAATTCAATCAAGGAAACACTGCATGTTGGTGAAGGGCATATTGAAGAAGGATCAGCCAAGTGGTTCTTGTGGGAGAACAACTCCATTTGGCTCACTAACTTCACACACCATCAGGCTTCCAAGCAGCTCTCAAGGAAACTCAGTTTTCACACTCTATGCTTAGTGCCCTTTGAGTCCATTATCTAGGATTGAACCAGGTAGAGCATCCCACACAAGCGAATGCTCCACATGCGGGTTTCACATGCCACCAACTCCACATTCACAGGCAACTTCAGCGCCACAGCCGTTTTCAGATAGCCCTCAATGCAAAGGCTCTAGACGCAAATATTGGTGTGAGCGCTAATTCAATCAAGGAAACACTGCATGTTGGTGAAGGGCATATTGAAGAAGGATCAGCCGAGTGGTTCTTGTGGGAGAACAACTCCATTTGGCTCACTAACTTCACACACCATCAGGCTTCCAAGCAGCTCTCAAGGAAACTCAGTTTTCACACTCTATGCTTAGTGCTCTTTGAGTGCCTAGGACGAAATGAAGCTTGGTGAGCATCACACACAAACGAATGCTCCACATGCGGGTTTCACATGCCACCAACTCCACGTTCTCAGCAACTTCAGTGCCACAGCCGTTTTCACATAGCCCTCAATGCAAAGGCTCTAGACGCAAATATTGGTGTGAGAGCTAATTCAATCAAGGAAACACTGCATGTTGGTGAAGGGCTTATTGAAGAAGGATCAGCCGAGGGTTCTTGTGGGAGAACAACTCCATTTGGCTCACTAACTTCACACACCATCAGTCTTCCAAGCAGCTCTCAAGGAAACTCAGTTTTCACACTCTATGCTTAGTGCCCTTTGAGTGCATTATCTAGGAATGAACCTGGTAGAGCATCCCACACAAACGAATGCTCCACATGCGGGTTTCACCTGCCACCAACTCCACATTCACAGGCAACTTCAGCGCCACAGCCATGTTCAGATAGCCCTCAATGCAAAGGCTCTAGACGCAAATATTGGTGTGAGAACTAATTCAATCAAGGAAACACTGCATGTTGGTGAAGGGCATATTGAAGAAGGATCAGCCGAGTGGTTCTTGTGGGAGAACAACTCCATTTGGCTCACTAACTTCACACACCATCAGGCTTCCAAGCAGCTCTCAAGGAAACTCAGTTTTCACACTCTATGTTTAGTGCCCTTTGAGTCCATTATCTAGGAATCAATTTGGTAGAGCATCACACACAAGCGAATGCTCCACATGCGGGTTTCACATGCCACCAACTCCACATTCTCAGCAACTTCAGCGCCACAGCGTTTCAGATAGCCCTCAATGCAAAGGCTCTAGATGCAAATATTGGTGTGAGAGCTAATTCTATCAAGGAAACAGTGCATGTTGGTGAAGGGCATATTGAAGAAGGATCAGCCGAGTGGTTCTTGTGGGAGAACAACTCCATTTGGCTCACTAACTTCACACGCCATCAGGCTTCCAAGCAGCTCTCAAGGAAACTCAGTTTTCACACTCTATGCTTAGTGCCCTTTGAGTGCCTAGGACTGAAATGAAGCATGGTGAGCATCCCACACAAACGAATGCTCCACATGCGGGTTTCACATGCCACCAACTCCACATTCACAGGCAACTTCAGCGCCACAGCCATTTTCACATAGCCCTCAATGCAATGGCTCTGCACGCAAATATTGGTGTGAGAGCTAATTCAATCAAGGAAACACTGCATGTTGGTGAAGGACATATTGAAGAATGATCAGCCGAGTGGTTCTTGTGAGGGAACAACTCCATTTGGCTCACTAACTTCACACACCATCAGGCTCCAAGCAGCTCTCAAGGAAACTCAGTTTTCACACTCTATGCTTAGTGCCCTTTGAGTGCCTAGGACTGAAATGAAGCTTGTGAATATCCCACACAAACGAATGCTCCACATGCAGGTTTCACATGCCACCAACTCCACATTCACAGGCAACTTCAGCGCACAGCCATTTTCAGATAGCCCTCAATGCAAAGGCTCTAGACGCAAATATTGGTGTGAGAGCTAATTCAATCAAGGAAACACTGCATGTTGGTGAAGGGCATAGAGAAGAAGGATCAGCCGAGTGGTTCTTGTGGGAGAACAACTCCATTTGGCTCACTAACTTCACACCACCTCAGGCTTCAAGCAGCTCTCAAGGAACTCAGTTTTCACACTCTATGTTTAGTGCCCTTTCAGTGAATTATCTAGGAATAAACTTGGTAGAGCATCCCACACAAACGAATGCTCCACATGCGGGTTTCACATGCCACCAACTCCACATTCTCAGGCAACTGCAGCGCCACAGCCGTTTTCAGATAGCCCTCAATGCAGAGGCTCTAGGCGCAAATATTGGTGTGAGAGCTAATTCAATCCAGGAAACACTGCATGTTGGTGAAGGGCATATTGAAGAAGGATCAGCCGAGTGGTTCTTGTGGGAGAACAACTCCATTTGGCTCACTAACTTCACACACCATCAGGCTTCCAAGCAGCTCTCAAGGAAACTCAGTTTCACACTCTATGCTTAGTGCCCTTTGAGTGCCTAGGACTGAAATGAAACATGGTGAACATCCCACACAAACGAATGCTCCACATGCGGGTTTCAATGCCACCAACTCCACATTCACAGGCAACTTCAGCGCCACAGCCATTTTCAGATAGCCCTCAATGCAAAGGCCCTAGACGCAAATATTGGTGTGAGAGCTAATTCAATCAAGGAAACACTGCATGTTGGTGAAGGGCATATTGAAGAAGGATCAGCCGAGTGGTTCTTTTGAAAGAACAAGTCCATTTGCTCACTAACATCACACACCATCAGGCTTAAAAGCAGCTCTCAAGGAAACTCAGTTTTCACACTCTATGCTTAGTGCCCTTTGAGTGCATTATCTAGGAATGAACCTGGTAGAGCATCCCACACAAACGAATGCTCCACATGCGGGTTTCACATGCCACCAACTCCGCATTCACAGGCAACTTCAGCGCCACAGCCGTTTTCAGATAGCCCTCAATGCAAAGGCTCTAGACGCAAATATTGGTGTGAGAGCTAATTCAATCAAGGAAACACTGCATGTTGGTGAAGGGCATATTGAAGAAGGATCAGACGAGTGGTTCTTGTGGGAGAACAACTCCATTTGGCTTACTAACTTCACACACCATCAGGCTTCAAGCAGCTCTCAAGGAAACTCAGTTTTCACACTCTATGCTTAGTGCCCTTTGAGTGCCTAGGACTGAAAAGAAGCTTGTTGAGCATCCACAGAAACGAATGCTCCACATGCGGGTTTCACATGCCACCAACTCCACATTCACAGGCAACTTCAGCGCCACAGCCGTTTTCACATAGCCCTCAATGCAAAGGCTCTAGACGCAAATATTGGTGTGAGAGCTAATTCAATCAAGGAAACACTGCATGTTGGTGAAGGGCATATTGAAGAAGGATCAGCCAAGTGGTTCTTGTGGGAGAACAACTCCATTTGCCTCACTAACTTCACACACCATCAGGCTTCCAAGCAGCTCTCAAGGAAACTCAGTTTTCACACTCTATGCTTAGTGCCCTTTGAGTCCATTATCTAGGATTGAACCAGTAGAGCATCCACACAAACGAATGCTCCACATGCGGGTTTCACATGCCACCAACTCCACATTCACAGGCAACTTCAGCGCCACAGCCGTTTTCAGATAGCCCTCAATGCAAAGGCTCTAGACACAAATATTGGGTGTGAGAGCTAATTCAATCAAGGAAACATTGCATGTTGGTGAAGGGCATATTGAAGAAGGATCAGCCGAGTGTTCTTGTGGGAGAACAACTCCATTTGGCTCACTAACTTCACACACCATCAGGCTTCCAAGCAGCTCTCAGGAAACTCAGTTTTCACACTCTATGCTTAGTGCTCTTTGAGTGCCTAGGACTGAAATGAAGCTTGGTGAGCATCCCACACAAACGAATGCTCCACATGCGGGTTTCAAATGCCACCAAACTCCACGTTCTCAGCCAACTTCAGCGCCACAGCCGTTTTCACATAGCCCTCAATGCAAAGGCTCTAGACGCAAATATTGGTGTGAGAGCTAATTCAATCAAGGAAACACTGCATGTTGGTGAAGGGCTTATTGAAGAAGGATCAGCCAGTGGTTCTTGTGGGAGAACAACTCCATTTGGCTCACTAACTTCACACACCATCAGTCTTCCAAGCAGCTCTCAAGGAAACTCAGTTTTCACACTCTATGCTTAGTGCCCTTTGAGTGCATTATCTAGGAATGAACCTGGTAGATCATCCCACACAAACGAATGCTCCACATGCGGGTTTCACCTGCCACCAACTCCACATTCACAGGCAACTTCAGCGCCACAGCCGTTTTTCCGATAGCTCTCAATGCAAAGGCTCTAGACGCAAATATTGGTGTGAGAGCTAATTCAATCAAGGAAACACTGCATGTTGGTGAAGGGCATATTGAAGAAGGATCAGCCGAGTGGTTCTTGTGGGAGAACAACTCCATTTGGCTCACTAACTTCACACACCATCAGGCTTCCAAGCAGCTCTCAAGGAAACTCAGTTTTCACACTCTATGCTTAGTGCCCTTTGAGTGCCTAGGACTGAAAATGAAAACATGGTGAACATCCCACACAAACGAATGCTCCACATGCGGGTTTCAATGCCACCAACTCCACATTCACAGGCAACTTCAGCGCCACAGCCATTTTCAGATAGCCCTCAATGCAAAGGCCCTAGACGCAAATATTGGTGTGAGAGCTAATTCAATCAAGGAAACACTGCATGTTGGTGAAGGGCATATTGAAGAAGGATCAGCCGAGTGGTTCTTTTGAAAGAACAAGTCCATTTGGCTCACTAACATCACACACCATCAGGCTTAAAAGCAGCTCTCAAGGAAACTCAGTTTTCACACTCTATGCTTAGTGCCCTTTGAGTGCATTATCTAGGATGGTAGAGCATCCCACACAAACGAATGCTCCACATGCGGGTTTCACATGCCACCAACTCCGCATTCACAGGCAACTTCAGCGCCACAGCCGTTTTCAGATAGCCCTCAATGCAAAGGCTCTAGACGCAAATATTGGTGTGAGAGCTAATTCAATCAAGGAAACACTGCAATGTTGGTGAAGGGCATATTGAAGAAGGATCAGACGAGTGGTTCTTGTGGGAGAACAACTCCATTTGGCTTACTAACTTCACACACCATCAGGCTTCCAAGCAGCTCTCAAGGAAACTCAGTTTTCACACTCTATGCTTAGTGCCCTTTGAGTGCCTAGGACTGAAAAGAAGCTTGTTGAGCATCCCACAGAAACGAATGCTCCACATGCGGGTTTCACATGCCACCAACTCCACATCACAGGCAACTTCAGCGCCACAGCCGTTTTCACATAGCCCTCAATGCAAAGGCTCTAGACGCAAATATTGGTGTGAGAGCTAATTCAATCAAGGAAACACTGCATGTTGGTGAAGGGCATATTGAAGAAGGATCAGCCAAGTGGTTCTTGTGGGAGAACAACTCCATTTGCCTCACTAACTTCACACACCATCAGGCTTCCAAGCAGCTCTCAAGAAACTCAGTTTCACACTCTATGCTTAGTGCCCTTTGAGTCCATTATCTAGGATTGAACCAGGTAGAGCATCCCACACAAACGAATGCTCCACATGCGGGTTTCACATGCCACCAACTCCACATTCACAGGCAACTTCAGCGCCACAGCCGTTTCAGATAGCCTCAATGCACAAGGCTCTAGACACAAATATTGGTGTGAGAGCTAATTCAATCAAGGAAACATTGCATGTTGGTGAAGGGCATATTGAAGAAGGATCAGCCGAGTGGTTCTTGTGGGAGAACAACTCCATTTGGCTCACTAACTTCACACACCATCAGGCCTTCCAAGCAGCTCTCAAGGAAACTCAGTTTTCACACTCTATGCTTAGTGCTCTTTGATTGCCTAGGACTGAAATGAAGCTTGGTGAGCATCCCACACAAACGAATGCTCCACATGCGGGTTTCAAATGCCACCAACTCCACGTTCTCAGCCAACTTCAGCGCCACAGCCGTTTTCACATAGCCCTCAATGCAAAGGCTCTAGACGCAAATATTGGTGTGAGAGCTAATTCAATCAAGGAAACACTGCATGTTGGTGAAGGGCTTATTGAAGAAGGATCAGCCCAGTGGTTCTTGTGGGAGAACAACTCCATTTGGCTCACTAACTTCACACACCATCAGTCTTCCAAGCAGCTCTCAAGGAAACTCAGTTTTCACACTCTATGCTTAGTGCCCTTTGAGTGCATTATCTAGGAATGAACCTGGTAGATCATCCCACACAAACGAATGCTCCACATGCGGGTTTCACCTGCCACCAACTCCACATTCACAGGCAACTTCAGCGCCACAGCGTTTTCCGATAGCTCTCAATGCAAAGGCTCTAGACGCAAATATTGGTGTGAGAGCTAATTCAATCAAGGAAACACTGTATGTTGGTGAAGGGCATATTGAAGAAGGATCAGCCGAGTGGTTCTTGTGGGAGAACAACTCCATTTGGCTCACTAACTTCACACACCATCAGGCTTCCAAGCAGCTCTCAAGGAAACTCAGTTTTCACACTCTATGCTTAGTGCCCTTTGAGTCCATTATCTAGGATTGAACCAGGTAGAGATCCCACACAAACGAATGCTCCACATGCGGGTTTCACATGCCACCAACTCCACATTCTCAGGCAACTTCAGCGCCACAGCCGTTTTCAGATAGCCCTCAATGCAAAGGCTCTAGACGCAAAATATTGGTGTGAGAGCTAATTCAATCAAGGAAACACTGGCATGTTGGTGAAGGGCATATTGAAGAAGGATCAGCCGAGTGCTTCTTGTGGGAGAACAACTCCATTTGGCTCACTAACTTCACACACCATCAGGCTTCCAAGCAGCTCTCAAGGAAACTCAGTTTTCACACTCTATGCTTAGTGCCCTTTGAGTGCCTAGGACTGAAATGAAGCTTGGTGAGCATCCCACACAAACGAATGCTCCACATGCAGGTTTCACATGCCACCAACTCCACATTCACAGGCAACTTCAGCCGCACAGCCATTTTCAGATAGCCCTCAATGCAAAAGGCTCTAGACTCAAATATTAGTGTGAGAGCTAATTCAATCAAGGAAACACTGCATGTTGGTGAAGGGCATATTGGAAGAAGGATCAGCCGAGTGGTTCTTGTGGGAGAACAACTCCATTTGGCTCACTAACTTCACACACCATCAGGCTTCCAAGCAGCTCTCAAGGAAACTCAGTTTTCACACTCTATGTTTAGTGCCCTTTGAGTCCATTATCTAGGAATCAACTTGGTAGAGCATCCCACACAAGCGAATGCTCCACATGCGGGTTTCACATGCCACCAACTCCACATTCTCAGGCAACTTCAGCGCCACAGCCGTTTTCAGATAGCCCTCAATGCCAAAGGCTCTAGACGCAAATATTGGTGTGAGAGCTAATTCAATCAAGGAAACACTGCATGTTGGTAAAGGGCATATTGAAGAAGGATCAGCCGAGTGGTTCTTGTGGGAGAACAACTCCATTTGGCTCACTAACTTCACACCACCATCAGGCTTCCAAGCAGCTCTCAAGGAAACTCAGTTTTCACACACTATGCTTAGTGCCCTTTCATTGCATTATCTAGGAATGAACCTGGTACAGCATCCCACACAAACGAATGCTCTACATGCGGGTTTCACATGCCACCAACTCCACATTCACAGGCAACTTCAGCGCCACAGCCATTTTCAGATAGCCCTCAATGCAAAGGCTCTAGACGCAAATATTGGTGTGAGAGCTAATTCAATCAAGGAAACACTGCATGTTGGTAAAGGCATATTGAAGAAGGATCAGCCGAGTGGTTCTTGTGGGAGAACAACTCCATTTGGATCACTAACTTCACACACCGTCAGGCTTCCAAGCAGCTCTCAAGGAAACTCAGTTTTCACACTTTATGCTTAGTGCTCTTTGAGTGCCTAGGACTGAAATGAAACTTTGGTGAGCATCCCACACAAACGAATGCTCCACATGCGGGTTTCACATGCCCACCAACTCCACATTCTCAGGCAACTTCAGCGCCACAGCCATGTTCACATAGCCCTCAATGCAAAGGCTCTAGACGCAAATATTGGTGTGAGAGCTAATTCAATCAAGGAAACACTGCATGTTGGTGAAGGGCATATTGAAGAGGATCAGCCGAGTGGTTCTTGTGGGAGAACAACTCCATTTGGCTCATTACTTCACACACCATCAGGCTTCCAAGCAGCTCTCAAGGAAACTCAGTTTTCACACTCTATGCTTAGTGCCCTTTGAGTCCATTATCTAGAAATGAACCTGGTAGAGCATCCCACACAAACGAATGCTCCACATGCGGGTTTCACATGCCACCAACTCCACATTCTCAGGCAACTTCAGCGCCACAGCCGTTTTCAGATAGCCCTCAATGCAAAGGCTCTAGACGCAAATATTGGTGTGAGAGATAATTCAATCAAGGAAACACTGCATGTTGGTGAAGGGCATATAGAAGAAGGATCAGCCGAGTTGATGTTGTGGGAGAACAACTCCTTATGGCTCACTAACTTCACACACCATCAGGCTTCCAAGCAGCTCTCAAGGAAACTCAGTTTTCACACTCTATGCTTAGTGCCCTTTGAGTGCCTAGAACTGAAATGATACTTGCTGAGCATCCCACACAAACGAATGCTCCACATGCGGGTTTCTCATGCCACCAACTCCACATTCACAGGCAACTTCAGCGCCACAGCCGTTTTCCAGATAGCCCTCAATGCAAAGGCTCTAGACGCAAATGTTGGTGTGAGAGCTAATCAATCAAGGAAACACTGCATGTTGGTGAAGGACAAATAGAAGAAGGATCAGCGAGTGGATGTTGTGGGAGAACAACTCCATTTGGCTCACTAACTTCACACACCATCAGGCTTCCAAGCAGCTCTCAAGGAAACTCAGTTTCCACACTGTATGCTTAGTGCCCTTTGAGTGCCTAGGACTGAAATGAAGCATGGTGATCATCCCACACAAACGAATGCTCACATGCGGGTTTCTCATGCAACCAACTCCACATTCACAGGCAACTTCAGCGCCACAGCCATTTTCAGATAGCCCTCAATGCAAAGGCTCTAGACGCAAATATTGGTGTGAGAGCTAATTCAATCAAGGAAACACTGCATGTTGGTGAAGGGCATAGAGAAGAAGGATCAGCCGAGTGGTCTTGTGGGAGAACAACTCCATTTGGCTCACTAACTTTACACACCATCAGGCTTCCAAGCAGCTCTCAAGGAAACTCAGTTTTCACACTCTATGCTTAGTGCCCTTTGAGTCCATTATCTAGGATTGAACCAGGTAGAGCATCCCCCACAAACCAATGCTCACATGCGGGTTTCACATGCCACCAACTCCACATTCTCAGGCAACTTCAGCGCCACAGCCGTTTTCAGATAGCCCTCAATGCAAAGGCTCTAGACGCAAATATTGGTGTGAGAGCTAATTCAATCAGGAAACACTGCATGTTGGTGAAGGGCATATTGAAGAAGGATCAGCCGAGTGGTTCTTGTGGGAGGACAACTCCATTTGGCACACTAACTTCACACACCATCAGGCTTCCAAGCAGCTCTCAAGGAAACTCAGTTTTCACACTCTATGCTTAGTGCCCTTTGAGTGCCTAGGACTGAAAGAAGCTTGTTGAGCTTCCCACACAAACGAATGCTCCACATGCAGGTTTCACATGCCACCAACTCCACATTCTCAGGCAACTTCAGCGCCACAGCCATTTTCAGATAGCCCTCAATTCAAGGCTCTAGACGCAAATATTGGTGTGAGAGCTAATTCAATCAAGGAAACACTGCATGTTGGTGAAGGGCATATTGAAGAAGGATCAGCCGAGTGGTTCTTGTGGGAGAACAACTCCATTTGGCTCACTAACTTCACACACCATCAGGCTTCCAAGCAGCTCTCAAGGAAACTCAGTTTTTCACACTCTATGCTTAGTGCCCTTTAAGTGCCTAGGACTGAAATGAAGCATGGTGAGCATCCCACACAAAAGAATGCTCCACATGCGGGTTTCACATGCCCACCAACTCCACATTCACAGGCAACTTCAGCCCCACAGCAATTTTCAGATAGCCCTCAATGCAAAGGCTCTAGAACGCAAATATTGGTGTGAGAGCTAATTCAATCAAGGAAACACTGCATGTTGGTGAAGGGCATATTGAAGAAGGACAGCCGAGTGGTTCTTGTGGGGATCAACTCCATTTGGCTCACTAACTTCACACACCATCAGGCTTCCAAGCAGCTCTCAAGGAAACTCAGTTTTCACACACTATGGCTTAGTGCCCTTTCATTGCATTATCTAGGAATGAACGTGGTAGAGCATCTTACACAGAAACGAATGCTCCACATGCGGTTTCGCATGCCACCAACTCCACATTCTCAGGCAACTTCAGCGCCACAGCCGTTTTCAGATAGCCCTCAATGCAAAGGCTCTAGACGCAAATATTGGTGTGAGAGCTAATTCAATCAAGGAAACACTGCATGTTGGTGAAGGCTTATTGAAGAAGGATCAGCCCAGTGGTCCTTGTGGGAGAACAACTCCATTTGGCTCACTAACTTCACACACCCATCAGGCTTCCAAGCAGCTCTCAAGGAAACTCAGTTTTCACACTCTATGCTTAGTGCCCTTTGAGTGCCTAGAACTGAAATGATACTTGCTGAGCATCCCACACAAACGAATGCTCCACATGCGGGTTTCACATGCCACCAACTCCACATTCTCAGGCAACTTCAGCGCCACAGCCGTTTTCAGATAGCCCTCAATGCAAAGGCTCTAGACGCAAATGTTGGTGTGAGAGCTAATTCAATCAAGGAAACACTGCATGTTGGTGAAGGACAAATAGAAGAAAGGATCAGCCGAGTGGATGTTGTGGAGAACAACTCCATTTGGCTCACTAACTTCACACACCATCAGGCTTCCAAGCAGCTCTCAAGGAAACTCAGTTTTCACACTCTATGCTTAGTGCCCTTTGAGTCGATTATCTAGGAATGAACCTGTTAGAGCATCCCACACAAACGAATGCTCCACATGCGGGTTTCACATGCCACCAACTCCACATTCTCAGGCAACTTCAGCGCCACAGCCGTTTTCAGATAGCCCTCAATGCAAAGTCTCTAGACGCAAATATTGGTCTGAGAGCTAATCAATCCAGGAAACACTGCATGTTGGTGAAGGGCATATTGAAGAAGGATCAGTCGAGTGTTTCTTGTGGGAGAACAACTCCATTTGGCTCACTAACTTCACACACCATCAGGCTTCCAAGCAGCTCTCAAGGAAACTCAGTTTTCACACTCTATGCTTAGTGCCCTTTGAGTGCATTATCTAGGAATGAACCTGGTAGAGCATCCCACACAAACGAATGCTCCAAATGTGGGTTTCACATGCCACCAACTCCACATCCTCAGGCAACTTCAGCGCCACAGCCGTTTCCAGATAGCCCTCAATGCAAAGGCTCTAGACGCAAATATTGGTGTGAGAGCTAATTCAATCAAGGAAACACTGCATGTTGGTGAAGGGCATATTGAAGAAGGATCAGCCGAGTGGTTCTTGTGGGAGAACAACTCCATTTGGCTCACTAACTTCACACACCATTCAGGCTTCCAAGCAGCTCTCAAGGAATCTCAGTTTTCACCACATCTATGCTTAGTGCCCTTTGAGTGCCTAGGACTGAAATGAAGCTTGGTAAAGCATCCCACACAAACGAATGCTCCACATGCGGGTTTCACATGCCACCAACTCCACCATTCTCAGGCAACTTCAGCGCCACAGCCGTTTTCAGATAGCCCTCAATGCAGAGGTTCTAGACGCAAATATTGGGTGTGAGAGCTAATTCAATCAAGGAAACACAGCCTGTTAGTGAAGGGCATATTGAAGAAGGATCAGCCGAGTGGTTCTTGTGGGAGAACAACTCCATTTGGCTCACTAACTTCACACACCATTAGGCTTCCAAGCAGCTCTCAAGGAAACTCAGTTTTCACACTCTATGCTTAGTGCCCTTTGAGTGCCTAGGACTGAAATGAAGCTTGGTGAGCATCCCACACAAACGAATGCTCCACATGCGGGTTTCACATACCACCAACGCCACATCCTCAGGCAACTTCAGCGCCACAGCCGTTTTCAGATAGCCCTCAATGCAAAGGCTCTAGACGCAAATATTGGTGTGAGAGCTAATTCAATCAAGGAAACACTGCATGTTGGTGAAGGGCATATTGAAGAAGGATCAGCCGAGTGGTTCTTGTGGGAGAACAAACTCCATTTGGCTCACTAACTTCACACACTATCAGGCTTCCAAGCAGCTCTCAAGGAAACTCAGTTTTCACACTCTATGCTTAGTGCCCTTTGAGTGCCTAGGACTGAAATGGAAGCTTGGTGAGCATCCCACACAAACGAATGCTCCACATGCGGGTTTCACATGCCACCAACTCCACATTCACAGGCAACTTCAGCGCCACAGCCATTTTCAGATAGCCCTCAATGCAAAGGCTCTAGACGCAAATGTTGGTGTGAGAGCTAATTCAATCAAGGAAACACTGCATGTTGGTGAAGGGCATATTGAAGAAGGATCAGCCGAGTGGTTCTTGTGGGAGAACAACTCCATTTGGCTCACTAACTTCACACACCATCAGGCTTCCAAGCAGCTCTCACGGAATCTCAGTTTTCACACTCTATGCTTAGTGCCCTTTGAGTGCATTATCTAGAAATGAAGCTTGGTGAGCATCCCACACAAACGAATGCTCCACATGCGGGTTTCACATGCCACCAACTCCACATTCTCAGGCAACTTCAGCGCCACAGCCGTTTTCAGATATCCCTCAATGCAGAGGTTCTAGACGCAATTATTGGTGTGAGAGCTAATTCAATCAAGGAAACACAGCCTGTTAGTGAAGGGCATAATGAAGAAGCATCAGCCGAGTGGTTCTTGTGGGAGAACAACTCCATTTGGCTCACTAACTTCACACACCATCAGGCTTCCAAGCAGCTCTCAAGGAAACTCAGTTTTTCACACTCTATGCTTAGTGCCCTTTGAGTGCCTAGGACTGAAATGAAGCTTGGTGAGCATCCCACACAAACGAATGCTCCACATGCGGGTTCACATACCACAACGCCACATCCTCAGGCAACTTCAGCGCCACAGCCGTTTTCAGATAGCCCTCAATGCAAAGGCTCTAGACGCAAATATTGGTGTGAGAGCTAATTCAATCAAGGAAACACTGCATGTTGGTGAAGGGCATATTGAAGAAGGATCAGCCGAGTGGTTCTTGTGGGAGAACAACTCCATTTGGCTCACTAACTTCACACACCATCAGGCTTCCAAGCAGCTCTCAAGGAAACTCAGTTTTCACACTCTATGCTTAGTGCCCTTTGAGTGCCTAGGACTGAAATGAAGCTTGGTGAGCATCCCACACAAACGAATGCTCCACATGCGGGTTTCACATGCCACCAACTCCACATTCACAGGCAACTCCACATTCCCAGCCGTTTTCAGATAGCTCTCAATGCAAAGGCTCTAGACGCAAATGTTGGTGTGAGAGCTAATTCAACCAAGGAAACACTGCATGTTGGTGAAGGGCATATTGAAGAAGGATCAGCCGAGTGGATGTTGTGGGAGAACAACTCCATTTGGCTCACTAACTTCACACACCATCAGGCTTCCAAGCAGCTCTCACGGAATCTCAGTTTTCACACTCTATGCTTAGTGCCCTTTGAGTGCCTAGGACTGAAATGAAGCTTGGTGAGCATCCCACACAAACGAATGCTCCACATGCGGGTTTCACATACCACCAACGCCACATCCTCAGAGAACTTCAGCGCCACAGCCGTTTTCAGATAGCCCTCAATGCAAAGGCTCTAGACGCAAATATTGTTTGAGAGCTAATTCAATCAAGGAAACACTGCATGTTGGTGAAGGGCATATTGAAGAAGGATCAGCCGAGTGGTTCTTGTGGGAGAACAACTCCATTTGGCTCACTAACTTCACACACTATCAGGCTTCCAAGCAGCTCTCAAGGAAACTCAGTTTTCACACTCTATGCTTAGTGCCCTTTGAGTGCCTAGGACTGAAATGAAGCTTGGTGAGCATCCCACACAAACGAATGCTCCACATGCGGGTTTCACATGCCACCAACTCCACATTCACAGGCAACTTCAGCGCCACAGCCATTTTCAGATAGCCCTCAATGCAGAGGCTCTAGACGCAAATGTTGGTGTGAGAGCTAATTCAATCAAGGAAACACTGCATGTTGGTGAAGGGCATATTGAAGAAGGATCAGCCGAGTGGTTCTTGTGGGAGAACAACTCCATTTGGCTCACTAACTTCACACACCATCAGGCTTCCAAGCAGCTCTCACGGAATCTCAGTTTTCACACTCTATGCTTAGTGCCCTTTGAGTGCATTATCTAGAAATGAAGCATGGTGAGCATCCCACACAAACGAATGCTCCACATGCGGGTTTCACATGCCACCAACTCCACATTCTCAGGCAACTTCAGCGCCACAGCCGTTTTCAGATAGCCCTCAATGCAGAGGTTCTAGACGCAATTATTGGTGTGAGAGCTAATTCAATCAAGGAAACACAGCCTGTTAGTGAAGGGCATATTGAAGAAGGATCAGCGAGTGGTTCTTGTGGGAGAACAACTCCATTTGGCTCACTAACTTCACACACATTAGGCTTCCAAGCAGCTCTCAAGGAAACTCAGTTTCACACTCTATGCTTAGTGCCCTTTGAGTGCCTAGGACTGAAATGAAGCTTGGTGAGCATCCACACAAACGAATGCTCCACATGCGGGTTTCACATACCACCAACGCCACATCCTCATGCAACTTCAGCGCCACAGCCGTTTTCAGATAGCCCTCAATGCAAAGGCTCTAGACGCAAATATTGGTGTGAGAGCTAATTCAACCAAGGAAACACTGCATGTTGGTGAAGGGCATATTGAAGAAGGATCAGCCGAGTGGATGTTGTGGGAGAACAACTCCATTTGGCTCACTAACTTCACACACCATCAGGCTTACAAGCAGCTCTCAAGGAATCTCAGTTTTCACACTCTATGCTTAGTGCCCGTTGAGTGCCTAGGACTGAAAGGAAGCTTGGTGAGCATCCCACACAAACGAATGCTCCACATGCGGGTTTCACATGCCACCAACTCCACATTCTCAGGCAACTTCAGCGCCACAGCCGTTTTCAGATAGCCCTCAATGCAGAGGTTCTAGACGCAATTATGGTGTGAGAGCTAATTCAATCAAGGAAACACAGCCTGTTAGTGAAGGGCATAATGAAGAAGCATCAGCCGAGTGGTTCTTGTGGGAGAACAACTCCATTTGGCTCACTAACTTCACACACCATCAGGCTTCCAAGCAGCTCTCAAGGAAACTCAGTTTTCACATCTCTATGCTTAGTGCCCTTTGAGTGCCTAGGACTGAAATGAGCTTGGTGAGCATCCCACACAAACGAATGCTCCACATGCGGGTTTCACATACCACCAACGCCACATCCTCAGGCAACTTCAGCGCCACAGCCGTTTTCAGATAGCCCTCAATGCAAAGGCTCTAGACGCAAATATTGGTGTGAGAGCTAATTCAATCAAGGAAACACTGCATGTTGGGTGAAGGGCATATTGAAGAAGGATCAGCGAGTGGTTCTTGTGGGAGAACAACTCCATTTGGCTCACTAACTTCACACACTATCAGGCTTCCAAGCAGCTCTCAAGGAAACTCAGTTTTCACACTCTATGCTTAGTGCCCTTTGAGTGCCTAGGACTGAAATGAAGCTTGGTGAGCATCCCACACAAACGAATGCTCCACATGCGGGTTTCACATGCCACCAACTCCACATTCACAGGCAACTTCAGCGCCACAGCCATTTTCAGATAGCCCTCAATGCAGAGGCTCTAGACGCAAATGTTGGTTTGAGAGCTAATTCAATCAAGGAAACACTGCATGTTGGTGAAGGGCATATTGAAGAAGGATCAGCCAAGTGGATGTTGTGGGAGAACAACTCCATTTGGCTCACTAACTTCACACACTATCAGGCTTCCAAGCAGCTCTCACGGAATCTCAGTTTTCACACTCTATGCTTAGTGCCCTTTGAATGCCTAGGACTGAAATGAAGCTTGGTGAGCATCCCACACAAACGAATGCTCCACATGCGGGTTTCACATGCCACCAACTCCACATTCACAGGCAACTCCACATTCACAGCCGTTTTCAGATAGCTCTCAATGCAAAGGCTCTAGACGCAAATGTTGGTGTGAGAGCTAATTCAATCAAGGAAACACTGCATGTTGGTGAAGGGCATATTGAAGAAGGATCAGCCGAGTGGATGTTGTGGGAGAACAACTCCATTTGGCTCACTAACTTCACACACCATCAGGCTTCCAAGCAGCTCTCACGGAATCTCAGTTTTCACACTCTATGCTTAGTGCCCTTTGAGTGCCTAGGACTGAAATGAAGCTTGGTAAGCATCCCACACAAACGAATGCTCCACATGCGGGTTTCACATACCACCAACGCCACATCCTCAGAGAACTTCAGCGCCACAGCCGTTTTCAGATAGCCCTCAATGCAAAGGCTCTAGACGCAAATATTGTTTGAGAGCTAATTCAATCAAGGAAACACTGCATGTTGGTGAAGGGCATATTGAAGAAGGATCAGCCGAGTGGTTCTTGTGGGAGAACAACTCCATTTGGCTCACTAACTTCACACACTATCAGGCTTCCAAGCAGCTCTCAAGGAAACTCAGTTTTCACACTCTATGCTTAGTGCCCTTTGAGTGCCTAGGACTGAAATGAAGCTTGGTGAGCATCCCACACAAACGAATGCTCCACATGCGGGTTTCACATGCCACCAACTCCACATTCACAGGCAACTTCAGCGCCACAGCCATTTTCAGATAGCCCTCAATGCAGAGGCTCTAGACGCAAATATTGGTGTGAGAGCTAATTCAATCAAGGAAACACTGCATATTGGTGAAGGGCATATTGAAGAAGGATCAGCCGAGTGGATGTTGTGGGAGAACAACTCCATTTGGCTCACTAACTTCACACACCATCAGGCTTCCAAGCAGCTCTCACGGAATCTCAGTTTTCACACTCTATGCTTAGTGCCCTTTGAGTGCATTATCTAGAAATGAAGCATGGTGAGCATCCCACACAAACGAATGCTCCACATGCGGGTTTCACATGCCACCAACTCCACATTCTCAGGCAACTTCAGCGCCACAGCCGTTTTCAGATAGCCCTCAATGCAGAGGTTCTAGACGCAATTATTGGTGTGAGAGCTAATTCAATCAAGGAAACACAGCCTGTTAGTGAAGGGCATATTGAAGAAGGATCAGCCGAGTGGTTCTTGTGGGAGAACAACTCCATTTGGGTCACTAACTTCACACACCATTAGGCTTCCAAGCAGCTCTCAAGGAAACTCAGTTTTCACACTCTATGCTTAGTGCCCTTTGAGTGCCTAGGACTGAAATGAAGCTTGGTGAGCATCCCACACAAACGAATGCTCCACATGCGGGTTTCACATACCACCAACGCCACATCCTCAGGCAACTTCAGCGCCACAGCCTTTTTCAGATAGCCCTCAATGCAAAGGCTCTAGACGCAAATATTGGTGTGAGAGCTAATTCAATCAAGGAAACACTGCATGTTGGTGAAGGGCATATTGAAGAAGGATCAGCCGAGTGGATGTTGTGGGAGAACAACTCCATTTGGCTCACTAACTTCACACACCATCAGGCTTCCAAGCAGCTCTCACGGAATCTCAGTTTTCACACTCTATGCTTAGTGCCCTTTGAGTGCCTAGGACTGAAATGAAGCTGGGTGAGCATCCCACACAAACGAATGCTCCACATGCGGGTTTCACATACCACCAACGCCACATCCTCAGGGAACTTCAGCGCCACAGCCGTTTTCAGATAGCCCTCAATGCAAAGGCTCTAGACGCAAATATTGGTGTGAGAGCTAATTCAATCAAGGAAACACTGCATGTTGGTGAAGGGCATATTGAAGAAGGATCAGCCGAGTGGTTTTTGTGGGAGAACAACTCCATTTGGCTCACTAACTTCACACACCATCAGGCTTACAAGCAGCTCTCAAGGAAACTCAGTTTTCACACTCTATGCTTAGTGCCCTTTGAGTGCCTAGGACTGAAATGAAGCTTGGTGAGCATCCCACACAAACGAATGCTCCACATGCGGGTTTCACATGCCACCAACTCCACATTCACAGGCAACTTCAGCGCCACAGCCATTTTCAGATAGCCCTCAATGCAGAGGCTCTAGACGCAAATGTTGGTGTGAGAGCTAATTCAATCAAGGAAACACTGCATGTTGGTGAAGGGCATATTGAAGAAGGATCAGCCGAGTGGATGTTGTGGGAGAACAACTCCATTTGGCTCACTAACTTCACACACCATCAGGCTTCCAAGCAGCTCTCACGGAATCTCAGTTTTCACACTCTATGCTTAGTGCCCTTTGAGTGCATTATCTAGAAATGAAGCTTGGTGAGCATCCCACACAAACGAATGCTCCACATGCGGGTTTCACATGCCACCAACTCCACATTCTCAGGCAACTTCAGCGCCACAGCCGTTTTCAGATAGCCCTCAATGCAGAGGTTCTAGACGCAATTATTGGTGTGAGAGCTAATTCAATCAAGGAAACACAGCCTGTTAGTGAAGGGCATATTGAAGAAGGATCAGCCGAGTGGTTCTTGTGGGAGAACAACTCCATTTGGCTCACTAACTTCACACAGCATTAGGCTTCCAAGCAGCTCTCAAGGAAACTCAGTTTTCACACTCTATGCTTAGTGCCCTTTGAGTGCCTAGGACTGAAATGAAGCTTGGTGAGCATCCCACACAAACGAATGCTCCACATGCGGGTTTCACATACCACCAACGCCACATCCTCAGGCAACTTCAGCGCCACAGCCGTTTTCAGATAGCCCTCAATGCAAAGGCTCTAGACGCAAATATTGGTGTGAGAGCTAATTCAACCAAGGAAACACTGCATGTTGGTGAAGGGCATATTGAAGAAGGATCAGCCGAGTGGATGTTGTGGGAGAACAACTCCATTTGGCTCACTAACTTCACACACCATCAGGCTTCCAAGCAGCTCTCAAGGAATCTCAGTTTTCACACTCTATGCTTAGTGCCCGTTGAGTGCCTAGGACTGAAATGAAGCTTGGTGAGCATCCCACACAAACGAATGCTCCACATGCGGGTTTCACATGCCACCAACTCCACATTCTCAGGCAACTTCAGCGCCACAGCCGTTTTCAGATAGCCCTCAATGCAGAGGTTCTAGACGCAATTATTGGTGTGAGAGCTAATTCAATCAAGGAAACACAGCCTGTTAGTGAAGGGCATATTGAAGAAGGATCAGCCGAGTGGTTCTTGTGGGAGAACAACTCCATTTGGCTCACTAACTTCACACAGCATTAGGCTTCCAAGCAGCTCTCAAGGAAACTCAGTTTTCACACTCTATGCTTAGTGCCCTTTGAGTGCCTAGGACTGAAATGAAGCTTGGTGAACATCCCACACAAACGAATGCTCCACATGCGGGTTTCACATACCACCAACGCCACATCCTCAGGCAACTTCAGCGCCACAGCCGTTTTCAGATAGCCCTCAATGCAAAGGCTCTAGACGCAAATATTGGTGTGAGAGCTAATTCAACCAAGGAAACACTGCATGTTGGTGAAGGGCATATTGAAGAAGGATCAGCCGAGTGGATGTTGTGGGAGAACAACTCCATTTGGCTCACTAACTTCACACACCATCAGGCTTCCAAGCAGCTCTCAAGGAATCTCAGTTTTCACACTCTATGCTTAGTGCCCGTTGAGTGCCTAGGACTGAAATGAAGCTTGGTGAGCATCCCACACAAACGAATGCTCCACATGCGGGTTTCACATGCCACCAACTCCACATTCTCAGGCAACTTCAGCGCCACAGCCGTTTTCAGATAGCCCTCAATGCAGAGGTTCTAGACGCAATTATTGGTGTGAGAGCTAATTCAATCAAGGAAACACAGCCTGTTAGTGAAGGGCATAATGAAGAAGCATCAGCCGAGTGGTTCTTGTGGGAGAACAACTCCATTTGGCTCACTAACTTCACACACCCTCAGGCTTCCAAGCAGCTCTCAAGGAAACTCAGTTTTCACACTCTATGCTTAGTGCCCTTTGAGTGCCTAGGACTGAAATGAAGCTTGGTGAGCATCCCACACAAACGAATGCTCCACATGCGGGTTTCACATACCACCAACGCCACATCCTCAGGCAACTTCAGCGCCACAGCCGTTTTCAGATAGCCCTCAATGCAAAGGCTCTAGACGCAAATATTGGTGTGAGAGCTAATTCAATCAAGGAAACACTGCATGTTGGTGAAGGGCATATTGAAGAAGGATCAGCCGAGTGGTTCTTGTGGGAGAACAACTCCATTTGGCTCACTAACTTCACACACCATCAGGCTTCCAAGCAGCTCTCAAGGAAACTCAGTTTTCACACTCTATGCTTAGTGCCCTTTGAGTGCCTAGGACTGAAATGAAGCTTGGTGAGCATCCCACACAAACGAATGCTCCACATGCGGGTTTCACATGCCACCAACTCCACATTCACAGGCAACTTCAGCGCCACAGCCGTTTTCAGATAGCTCTCAATGCAAAGGCTCTAGACGCAAATATTGGTGTGAGAGCTAATTCAATCAAGGAAACACTGCATGTTGGTGAAGGGCATATTGAATAAGGATCAGCCGAGTGGTTCTTGTGGGAGAACAACTCCATTTGGCTCACTAACTTCACACACCATCAGGCTTCCAAGCAGCTCTCAAGGAAACTCAGTTTTCACACTCTATGCTTAGTGCCCTTTGAGTGCCTAGGACTGAAATGAAGCTTGGTGAGCATCCCACACAAACGAATGCTCCACATGCGGGTTTCACATGCCACCAACTCCACATTCACAGGCAACTTCAGCGCCACAGCCGTTTTCAGATAGCCCTCAATGCAAAGGCTCTAGACGCAAATGTTGGTGTGAGAGCTAATTCAATCAAGGAAACACTGCATGTTGGTGAAGGGCATATTGAAGAAGGATCAGCCGAGTGGTTCTTGTGGGAGAACAACTCCATTTGGCTCACTAACTTCACACACCATCAGGCTTCCAAGCGGCTCTCACGGAATCTCAGTTTTCACACTCTATGCTTAGTGCCCTTTGAGTGCCTAGGACTGAAATGAAGCTTGGTGAGCATCCCACACAAACGAATGCTCCACATGCGGGTTTCACATACCACCAACGCCACATCCTCAGGCAACTTCAGCGCCACAGCCGTTTTCAGATAGCCCTCAATGCAAAGGCTCTAGACGCAAATATTGGTATGAGAGCTAATTCAACCAAGGAAACACTGCATGTTGGTGAAGGGCATATTGAAGAAGGATCAGCCGAGTGGATGTTGTGGGAGAACAACTCCATTTGGCTCACTAACTTCACACACCATCAGGCTTCCAAGCAGCTCTCACGGAATCTCAGTTTTCACACTCTATGCTTAGTGCCCGTTGAGTGCCTAGGACTGAAATGAAGCTTGGTGAGCATCCCACACAAACGAATGCTCCACATGCGGGTTTCACATGCCACCAACGCCACATTCTCAGGCAACTTCAGCACCACATCCGTTTTCAGATAGCCCTCAATGCAGAGGTTCTAGACGCAATTATTGGTGTGAGAGCTAATTCAATCAAGGAAACACAGCCTGTTAGTGAAGGGCATATTGAAGAAGGATCAGCCGAGTGGTTCTTGTGGGAGAACAACTCCATTTGGCTCACTAACTTCACACACCCTCAGGCTTCCAAGCAGCTCTCAAGGAAACTCAGTTTTCACACTCTATGCTTAGTGCCCTTTGAGTGCCTAGGACTGAAATGAAGCTTGGTGAGCATCCCACACAAACGAATGCTCCACATGCGGGTTTCACATACCACCAACGCCACATCCTCAGGCAACTTCAGCGCCACAGCCGTTTTCAGATAGCCCTCAATGCAAAGGCTCTAGATGCAAATATTGGTGTGAGAGCTAATTCAATCAAGGAAACACTGCATGTTGGTGAAGGGCATATTGAAGAAGGATCAGCCGAGTGGATGTTGTGGGAGAACAACTCCATTTGGCTCACTAACTTCACACACCATCAGGCTTCCAAGCAGCTCTCACGGAATCTCAGTTTTCACACTCTATGCTTAGTGCCCTTTGAGTGCCTAGGACTGAAATGAAGCTTGGTGAGCATCCCACACAAACGAATGCTCCACATCCGGGTTTCACATACCACCAACGCCACATCCTCAGGGAACTTCAGCGCCACAGCCATTTTCAGATAGCCCTCAATGCAAAGGCTCTAGACGCAAATATTGGTGTGAGAGCTAATTCAATCAAGGAAACACTGCATGTTGGTGAAGGGCATATTGAAGAAGGATCAGCCGAGTGGTTCTTGTGGGAGAACAACTCCATTTGGCTCACTAACTTCACACACTATCAGGCTTCCAAACAGCTCTCAAGGAAACTCAGTTTTCACACTCTATGCTTAGTGCCCTTTGAGTGCCTAGGACTGAAATGAAGCTTGGTGAGCATCCCACACAAACGAATGCTCCACATGCGGGTTTCACATGCCACCAACTCCACATTCACAGGCAACTTCAGCGCCACAGCCATTTTCAGATAGCCCTCAATGCAGAGGCTATAGACGCAAATGTTGGTGTGAGAGCTAATTCAATCAAGGAAACACTGCATGTTGGTGAAGGGCATATTGAAGAAGGATCAGCCGAGTGGATGTTGTGGGAGAACAACTCCATTTGGCTCACTAACTTCACACACCATCAGGCTTCCAAGCAGCTCTCACGGAATCTCAGTTTTCACACTCTATGCTTAGTGCCCTTTGAGTGCATTATCTAGAAATGAAGCTTGCTGAGCATCCCACACAAACGAATGCTCCACATGCGGGTTTCACATGCCACCAACTCCACATTCTCAGGCAACTTCAGCGCCACAGCCGTTTTCAGATAGCCCTCAATGCAGAGGTTCTAGAAGCAAATATTGGTGTGAGAGCTAATTCAATCAAGGAAACACAGCCTGTTAGTGAAGGGCATATTGAAGAAGGATCAGCCGAGTGGTTCTTGTGGGAGAACAACTCCATTTGGCTCACTAACTTCACACACCATCAGGCTTCCAAGCAGCTCTCAAGGAAACTCAGTTTTCACACTCTATGCTTAGTGCCCTTTGAGTGCCTAGGACTGAAATGAAGCTTGGTGAGCATCCCACACAAACGAATGCTCCACATGCGGGTTTCACATACCACCAACGCCACATCCTCAGGCAACTTCAGCGCCACAGCCGTTTTCAGATAGCCCTCAATGCAAAGGCTCTAGACGCAAATATTGGTGTGAGAGCTAATTCAACCAAGGAAACACTGCATGTTGGTGAAGGGCATATTGAAGAAGGATCAGCCGAGTGGATGTTGTGGGAGAACAACTCCATTTGGCTCACTAACTTCACACACCATCAGGCTTCCAAGCAGCTCTCACGGAATCTCAGTTTTCACACTCTATGCTTAGTGCCCGTTGAGTGCCTAGGACTGAAATGAAGGTTGGTGAGCATCCCACACAAACGAATGCTCCACATGCGGGTTTCACATGCCACCAACTCCACATTCTCAGGCAACTTCAGCGCCACAGCCGTTTTCAGATAGCCCTCAATGCAGAGGTTCTAGACGCAATTATTGGTGTGAGAGCTAATTCAATCAAGGAAACACAGCCTGTTAGTGAAGGGCATATTGAAGAAGGATCAGCCGAGTGGTTCTTGTGGGAGAACAACTCCATTTGGTTCACTAACTTCACACACCATTAGGCTTCCAAGCAGCTCTCAAGGAAACTCAGTTTTCACACTCTATGCTTAGTGCCCTTTGAGTGCCTAGGACTGAAATGAAGCATGGTGAGCATCCCACACAAACGAATGCTCCACATGCGGGTTTCACATGCCACCAACTCCACATCCTCAGGCAACTTCAGCGCCACAGCCGTTTTCAGATAGCCCTCAATGCAAAGGCTCTAGACGCAAATATTGGTGTGAGAGCTAATTCAATCAAGGAAACAGTGCATGTTGGTGAAGGGCATATTGAAGAAGGATCAGCCGAGTGGTTCTTGTGGGAGAACAACTCCATTTGGCTCACTAACTTCACACACTATCAGGCTTCCAAGCAGCTCTCAAGGAAACTCAGTTTTCACACTCTATGCTTAGTGCCCTTTGAGTGCCTAGGACTGAAATGAAGCTTGGTGAGCATCCCACACAAACGAATGCTCCACATGCGGGTTTCACATGCCACCAACTCCACATTCTCAGGCAACTTCAGCGCCACAGCCGTTTTCAGATAGCCCTCAATGCAAAGGCTCTAGACGCAAATATTGGTCTGAAAGCTAATTCAATCAAGGAAACACTGCATGTTGGTGAAGGGCATATTGAAGAAGGATCAGTCGAGTGGTTCTTGTGGGAGAACAACTCCATTTGGCTCACTAACTTCACACACCATCAGGCTTCCAAGCAGCTCTCAAGAAAACTCAGTTTTCACACTCTATGCTTAGTGCCCTTTGAGTGCATTATCTAGAAATGAACCTGGTAGAGCATGCCACACAAACGAATGCTCCACATGCGGGTTTCACATGCCACCAACTCCACATTCTCAGGCAACTTCAGCGCCACAGCCGTTTTCAGATAGCCCTCAATGCAGAGGTTCTAGACGCAATTATTGGTGTGAGAGCTAATTCAATCAAGGAAACACAGCCTGTTAGTGAAGGGCATAATGAAGAAGCATCAGCCGAGTGGTTCTTGTGGGAGAACAACTCCATTTGGCTCACTAACTTCACACACCATCAGGCTTCCAAGCAGCTCTCAAGGAAACTCAGTTTTCACACTCTATGCTTAGTGCCCTTTGAGTGCCTAGGACTGAAATGAAGCTTGGTGAGCATCCCACACAAACGAATGCTCCACATCCGGGTTTCACATACCACCAACGCCACATCCTCAGGCAACTTCAGCGCCACAGCCGTTTTCAGATAGCCCTCAATGCAAAGGCTCTAGACGCAAATATTGGTGTGAGAGCTAATTCAATCAAGGAAACACTGCATGTTGGTGAAGGGCATATTGAAGAAGGATCAGCCGAGTGGTTCTTGTGGGAGAACAACTCCATTTGGCTCACTAACTTCACACACTATCAGGCTTCCAAGCAGCTCTCAAGGAAACTCAGTTTTCACACTCTATGCTTAGTGCCCTTTGAGTGCCTAGGACTGAAATGAAGCTTGGTGAGCATCCCACACAAACGAATGCTCCACATGCGGGTTTCACATGCCACCAACTCCACATTCACAGGCAACTTCAGCGCCACAGCCGTTTTCAGATAGCCCTCAATGCAAAGGCTCTAGACGCAAATGTTGGTGTGAGAGCTAATTCAATCAAGGAAACACTGCATGTTGGTGAAGGGCATATTGAAGAAGGATCAGCCGAGTGGTTCTTGTGGGAGAACAACTCCATTTGGCTCACTAACTTCACACACCATCAGGCTTCCAAGCAGCTCTCACGGAATCTCAGTTTTCACACTCTATGCTTAGTGCCCTTTGAGTGCCTAGGACTGAAATGAAGCTTGGTGAGCATCCCACACAAACGAATGCTCCACATGCGGGTTTCACATACCACCAACGCCACATCCTCAGGCAACTTCAGCGCCACAGCCGTTTTCAGATAGCCCTCAATGCAAAGGCTCTAGACGCAAATATTGGTATGAGAGCTAATTCAACCAAGGAAACACTGCATGTTGGTGAAGGGCATATTGAAGAAGGATCAGCCGAGTGGATGTTGTGGGAGAACAACTCCATTTGGCTCACTAACTTCACACACCATCAGGCTTCCAAGCAGCTCTCACGGAATCTCAGTTTTCACACTCTATGCTTAGTGCCCGTTGAGTGCCTAGGACTGAAATGAAGCTTGGTGAGCATCCCACACAAACGAATGCTCCACATGCGGGTTTCACATGCCACCAACTCCACATTCTCAGGCAACTTCAGCACCACATCCGTTTTCAGATAGCCCTCAATGCAGAGGTTCTAGACGCAATTATTGGTGTGAGAGCTAATTCAATCAAGGAAACACTGCATGTTGGTGAAGGGCATATTGAAGAAGGATCAGCCGAGTGGATGTTGTGGGAGAACAACTCCATTTGGCTCACTAACTTCACACACCATCAGGCTTCCAAGCAGCTCTCACGGAATCTCAGTTTTCACACTCTATGCTTAGTGCCCTTTGAGTGCCTAGGACTGAAATGAAGCTTGGTGAGCATCCCACACAAACGAATGCTCCACATGCGGGTTTCACATACCACCAACTCCACATCCTCAGGGAACTTCAGCGCCACAGCCGTTTTCAGATAGCCCTCAATGCAAAGGCTCTAGACGCAAATATTGGTGTGAGAGCTAATTCAATCAAGGAAACACTGCATGTTGGTGAAGGGCATATTGAAGAAGGATCAGCCGAGTGGTTCTTGTGGGAGAACAACTCCATTTGGCTCACTAACTTCACACACTATCAGGCTTCCAAGCAGCTCTCAAGGAAACTCAGTTTTCACACTCTATGCTTAGTGCCCTTTGAGTGCCTAGGACTGAAATGAAGCTTGGTGAGCATCCCACACAAACGAATGCTCCACATGCGGGTTTCACATGCCACCAACTCCACATTCACAGGCAACTTCAGCGCCACAGCCATTTTCAGATAGCCCTCAATGCAGAGGCTCTAGACGCAAATGTTGGTGTGAGAGCTAATTCAATCAAGGAAACACTGCATGTTAGTGAAGGGCATATTGAAGAAGGATCAGCCGAGTGGTTCTTGTGGGAGAACAACTCCATTTGGCTCACTAACTTCACACACCATCAGGCTTCCAAGCAGCTCTCACGGAATCTCAGTTTTCACACTCTATGCTTAGTGCCCTTTGAGTGCATTATCTAGAAATGAAGCTTGGTGAGCATCCCACACAAACGAATGCTCCACATGCGGGTTTCACATGCCACCAACTCCACATTCTCAGGCAACTTCAGCGCCACAGCCGTTTTCAGATAGCCCTCAATGCAGAGGTTCTAGACGCAAATATTGGTGTGAGAGCTAATTCAATCAAGGAAACACAGCCTGTTAGTGAAGGGCATATTGAAGAAGGATCAGCCGAGTGGTTCTTGTGGGAGAACAACTCCATTTGGCTCACTAACTTCACACACCATTAGGCTTCTAAGCAGCTCTCAAGGAAACTCAGTTTTCACACTCTATGCTTAGTGCCCTTTGAGTGCCTAGGACTGAAATGAAGCTTGGTGAGCATCCCACACAAACGAATGCTCCACATGCGGGTTTCACATACCACCAACGCCACATCCTCAGGCAACTTCAGCGCCACAGCCGTTTTCAGATAGCCCTCAATGCAAAGGCTCTAGACGCAAATATTGGTGTGAGAGCTAATTCAACCAAGGAAACACTGCATGTTGGTGAAGGGCATATTGAAGAAGGATCAGCCGAGTGGTTCTTGTGGGAGAACAACTCCATTTGGCTCACTAACTTCACACACCATCAGGCTTCCAAGCAGCTCTCACGGAATCTCAGTTTTCACACTCTATGCTTAGTGCCCGTTGAGTGCCTAGGACTGAAATGAAGCTTGGTGAGCATCCCACACAAACGAATGCTCCACATGCGGGTTTCACATGCCACCAACTCCACATTCTCAGGCAACTTCAGCGCCACAGCCGTTTTCAGATAGCCCTCAATGCAGAGGTTCTAGACGCAAATGTTGGTGTGAGAGCTAATTCAATCAAGGAAACACAGCCTGTTAATGAAGGGCATATTGAAGAAGGATCAGCCGAGTGGTTCTTGTGGGAGAACAACTCCATTTGGTTCACTAACTTCACACACCATTAGGCTTCCAAGCAGCTCTCAAGGAAACTCAGTTTTCACACTCTATGCTTAGTGCCCTTTGAGTGCCTAGGACTGAAATGAAGCTTGGTGAGCATCCCACACAAACGAGTGCTCCACATGCGGGTTTCACATACCACCAACGCCACATCCTCAGGCAACTTCAGCGCCACAGCCGTTTTCAGATAGCCCTCAATGCAAAGGCTCTAGACGCAAATATTGGTGTGAGAGCTAATTCAATCAAGGAAACACTGCATGTTGGTGAAGGGCATATTGAAGAAGGATCAGCCGAGTGGTTCTTGTGGGAGAACAACTCCATTTGGCTCACTAATTTCACACACTATCAGGCTTCCAAGCAGCTCTCAAGGAAACTCAGTTTTCACACTCTATGCTTAGTGCCCTTTGAGTGCCTAGGACTGAAATGAAGCTTGGTGAGCATCCCACACAAACGAATGCTCCACATGCGGGTTTCACATGCCACCAACTCCACATTCACAGGCAACTTCAGCGCCACAGCCGTTTTCAGATAGCCCTCAATGCAAAGGCTCTAGACGCAAATGTTGGTGTGAGAGCTAATTCAATCAAGGAAACACTGCATGTTGGTGAAGGGCATATTGAAGAAGGATCAGCCGAGTGGTTCTTGTGGGAGAACAACTCCATTTGGCTCACTAACTTCACACACCATCAGGCTTCCAAGCAGCTCTCACGGAATCTCAGTTTTCACACTCTATGCTTAGTGCCCTTTGAGTGCCTAGGACTGAAATGAAGCTTGGTGAGCATCCCACACAAACGAATGCTCCACATGCGGGTTTCACATGCCACCAACGCCACATCCTCAGGCAACTTCAGCGCCACAGCCGTTTTCAGATAGCCCTCAATGCAAAGGCTCTAGACGCAAATATTGGTGTGAGAGCTAATTCAACCAAGGAAACACTGCATGTTGGTGAAGGGCATATTGAAGAAGGATCAGCCGAGTGGATGTTGTGGGAGAACAACTCCATTTGGCTCACTAACTTCACACACCATCAGGCTTCCAAGCAGCTCTCACGGAATCTCAGTTTTCACACTCTATGCTTAGTGCCCGTTGAGTGCCTAGGACTGAAATGAAGCTTGGTGAGCATCCCACACAAACGAATGCTCCACATGCTGGTTTCACATGCCACCAACTCCACATTCTCAGGCAACTTCAGCACCACATCCGTTTTCAGATAGCCCTCAATGCAGAGGTTCTAGACGCAATTATTGGTGTGAGAGCTAATTCAATCAAGGAAACACAGCCTGTTAGTGAAGGGCATATTGAAGAAGGATCAGCCGAGTGGTTCTTGTGGGAGAACAACTCCATTTGGCTCACTAACTTCACACACCATTAGGCTTCCAAGCAGCTCTCAAGGAAACTCAGTTTTCACACTCTATGCTTAGTGCCCTTTGAGTGCCTAGGACTGAAATGAAGCTTGGTGAGCATCCCACACAAACGAATGCTCCACATGCGGGTTTCACATACCACCAACGCCACATCCTCAGGCAACTTCAGCGCCACAGCCGTTTTCAGATAGCCCTCAATGCAAAGGCTCTAGATGCAAATATTGGTGTGAGAGCTAATTCAATCAAGGAAACACTGCATGTTGGTGAAGGGCATATTGAAGAAGGATCAGCCGAGTGGATGTTGTGGGAGAACAACTCCATTTGGCTCACTAACTTCACACACCATCAGGCTTCCAAGCAGCTCTCACGGAATCTCAGTTTTCACACTCTATGCTTAGTGCCCTTTGAGTGCCTAGGACTGAAATGAAGCTTGGTGAGCATCCCACACAAACGAATGCTCCACATGCGGGTTTCACATACCACCAACGCCACATCCTCAGGGAACTTCAGCGCCACAGCCGTTTTCAGATAGCCCTCAATGCAAAGGCTCTAGACGCAAATATTGGTGTGAGAGCTAATTCAATCAAGGAAACACTGCATGTTGGTGAAAGGCATATTGAAGAAGGATCAGCCGAGTGGTTCTTGTGGGAGAACAACTCCATTTGGCTCACTAACTTCACACACTATCAGGCTTCCAAACAGCTCTCAAGGAAACTCAGTTTTCACACTCTATGCTTAGTGCCCTTTGAGTGCCTAGGACTGAAATGAAGCTTGGTGAGCATCCCACACAAACGAATGCTCCACATGCGGGTTTCACATGCCACCAACTCCACATTCACAGGCAACTTCAGCGCCACAGCCATTTTCAGATAGCCCTCAATGCAGAGGTTCTAGACGCAAATGTTGGTGTGAGAGCTAATTCAATCAAGGAAACACTGCATGTTGGTGAAGGGCATATTGAAGAAGGATCAGCCGAGTGGATGTTGTGGGAGAACAACTCCATTTGGCTCACTAACTTCACACACCATCAGGCTTCCAAGCAGCTCTCACGGAATCTCAGTTTTCACACTCTATGCTTAGTGCCCTTTGAGTGCATTATCTAGAAATGAAGCTTGCTGAGCATCCCACACAAACGAATGCTCCACATGCGGGTTTCACATGCCACCAACTCCACATTCTCAGGCAACTTCAGCGCCACAGCCGTTTTCAGATAGCCGTCAATGCAGAGGTTCTAGAAGCAAATATTGGTGTGAGAGCTAATTCAATCAAGGAAACACAGCCTGTTAGTGAAGGGCATATTGAAGAAGGATCAGCCGAGTGGTTCTTGTGGGAGAACAACTCCATTTGGCTCACTAACTTCACACACCATCAGGCTTCCAAGCAGCTCTCAAGGAAACTCAGTTTTCACACTCTATGCTTAGTGCCCTTTGAGTGCCTAGGACTGAAATGAAGCTTGGTGAGCATCCCACACAAACGAATGCTCCACATGCGGGTTTCACATACCACCAACGCCACATCCTCAGGCAACTTCAGCGCCACAGCCGTTTTCAGATAGCCCTCAATGCAAAGGCTCTAGACGCAAATATTGGTGTGAGAGCTAATTCAACCAAGGAAACACTGCATGTTGGTGAAGGGCATATTGAAGAAGGATCAGCCGAGTGGATGTTGTGGGAGAACAACTCCATTTGGCTCACTAACTTCACACACCATCAGGCTTCCAAGCAGCTCTCACGGAATCTCAGTTTTCACACTCTATGCTTAGTGCCCGTTGAGTGCCTAGGACTGAAATGAAGCTTGGTGAGCATCCCACACAAACGAATGCTCCACATGCGGGTTTCACATGCCACCAACTCCACATTCTCAGGCAACTTCAGCGCCACAGCCGTTTTCAGATAGCCCTCAATGCAGAGGTTCTAGACGCAATTATTGGTGTGAGAGCTAATTCAATCAAGGAAACACAGCCTGTTAGTGAAGGGCATATTGAAGAAGGATCAGCCGAGTGGTTCTTGTGGGAGAACAACTCCATTTGGTTCACTAACTTCACACACCATTAGGCTTCCAAGCAGCTCTCAAGGAAACTCAGTTTTCACACTCTATGCTTAGTGCCCTTTGAGTGCCTAGGACTGAAATGAAGCTTGGTGAGCATCCCACACAAACGAATGCTCCACATGCGGGTTTCACATGCCACCAACTCCACATCCTCAGGCAACTTCAGCGCCACAGCCGTTTTCAGATAGCCCTCAATGCAAAGGCTCTAGACGCAAATATTGGTGTGAGAGCTAATTCAATCAAGGAAACAGTGCATGTTGGTGAAGGGCATATTGAAGAAGGATCAGCCGAGTGGTTCTTGTGGGAGAACAACTCCATTTGGCTCACTAACTTCACACACTATCAGGCTTCCAAGCAGCTCTCAAGGAAACTCAGTTTTCACACTCTATGCTTAGTGCCCTTTGAGTGCCTAGGACTGAAATGAAGCTTGGTGAGCATCCCACACAAACGAATGCTCCACATGCGGGTTTCACATGCCACCAACTCCACATTCTCAGGCAACTTCAGCGCCACAGCCGTTTTCAGATAGCCCTCAATGCAAAGGCTCTAGACGCAAATATTGGTCTGAAAGCTAATTCAATCAAGGAAACAGTGCATGTTGGTGAAGGGCATATTGAAGAAGGATCAGTCGAGTGGTTCTTGTGGGAGAACAACTCCATTTGGCTCACTAACTTCACACACCATCAGGCTTCCAAGCAGCTCTCAAGAAAACTCAGTTTTCACACTCTATGCTTAGTGCCCTTTGAGTGCATTATCTAGAAATGAACCTGGTAGAGCATGCCACACAAACGAATGCTCCACATGCGGGTTTCACATGCCACCAACTCCACATTCTCAGGCAACTTCAGCGCCACAGCCGTTTTCAGATAGCTCTCAATGCAAAGGCTCTAGACGCAAAGATTGGTGTGAGAGCTAATTCAATCAAGGAAACACTGCATGTTGGTGAAGGGCATATTGAAGAAGGATCAGCCGAGTGGTTCTTGTGGGAGAACAACTCCATTTGGCTCACTAACTTCACACACCATCAGGCTTCCAAGCAGCTCTCACGGAATCTCAGTTTTCACACTCTATGCTTAGTGCCCTTTGAGTGCCTAGGACTGAAATGAAGCTTGGTGAGCATCCCACACAAACGAATGCTCCACATGCGGGTTTCACATACCACCAACGCCACATCCTCAGGCAACTTCAGCGCCACAGCCGTTTTCAGATAGCCCTCAATGCAAAGGCTCTAGACGCAAATATTGGTGTGAGAGCTAATTCAATCAAGGAAACAGTGCATGTTGGTGAAGGGCATATTGAAGAAGGATCAGTCGAGTGGTTCTTGTGGGAGAACAACTCCATTTGGCTCACTAACTTCACACACCATCAGGCTTCCAAGCAGCTCTCAAGGAAACTCAGTTTTCACACTCTATGCTTAGTGCCCTTTGAGTGCCTAGGACTGAAATGAAACTTGTTGAGCATTTCACACAAACGAATGCTCCACATGCGGTTTTCACATGCCACCAATTCCACATTCACAGTTAACTTCAGCGCCACAGCCGTTTTCAGATAGCCCTCAATGCAAAGGCTCTAGACGCAAATGTTGGTGTGAGAGCTAATTCAATCAAGGAAACAATGCATGTTGGTGAAGGGCATATTGAAGAAGGATCAGCCGAGTGGTTCTTGTGGGAGAACAACTCCATTTGGCTCACTAACTTCACACACCATCAGGCTTCCAAGCAGCTCTCAAGGAATCTCAGTTTTCACACTCTATGCTTAGTGCCCTTTGAGTGCCTAGGACTGAAATGAAGCTTGGTAGAACATCCCACACAAACGAATGCTCCACATGCGGGTTTCACATGCCACCAACTTCACATTCTCAGCAACTTCAGCGCCACAGCCGTTTTCAGATAGCCCTCAATGCAGAGGTTCTAGACGCAAATATTTGTGTGAGAGCTAATTCAATCAAGGAAACACAGCCTGTTAGTGAAGGGCATATTGAAGAAGGATCAGCCGAGTGGTTCTTGTGGGAGAACAACTCCATTTGGCTCACTAACTTCACACACCATCAGGCTTCCAAGCAGCTCTCAAGGCAACTCAGTTTTCACACTCTATGCTTAGTGCCCTTTGAGTGCATTATCTAGGAATGAACCTGCTAGAGCATCCCACACAAACGAATGCTCCACATGCGGGTTTCACATGCCACCAACTCCACATTCTCAGGCAACTTCAGCGCCACAGCCGTTTTCAGATAGCCCTCAATGCAAAGGTTCTAGACGCAATTATTGGTGTGAGAGCTAATTCAATCAAGGAAACACAGCCTGTTAGTGAAGGGCATATTGAAGAAGGATCAGCCGAGTGGTTCTTGTGGGAGAACAACTCCATTTGGCTCACTAACTTCACACACCATCAGGCTTCCAAGCAGCTCTCAAGGAAACTCAGTTTTCACACTCTATGCTTAGTGCCCGTTGAGTGCCTAGGACTGAAATGAAACTTGGTGAGCATCCCACACAAACGAATGCTCCACATGCGGGTTTCACATGCCACCAACTCCACATTCACAGGCAACTTCAGCGCCACAGCCGTTTTCAGATAGCCCTCAATGCAAAGGCTCTAGATGCAAATATTGGTGTGAGAGCTAATTCAATCAAGGAAACACTGCATGTTTTTGAAGGGCATATTGAAGAAGGATCAGCCGAGTGGTTCTTGTGGGAGAACAACTCCATTTGGCTCACTAACTTCACACA